>NC_047089.1:220711209-221011209 GCF_902459505.1 Geotrypetes seraphini | reverse complement strand
GCTGAGCCAAGATTGCCACATCAGTTTTGACTGAGGGCTGCGAGCAGCTCCTAAGTCAGTCCATCGGGTCTGAAGATTGCCTCGGCTGAGAGCAGGGAAGGTGAGATCTTTTGGGCATTTTGCAAAGTAAATGACTTGCTCAAATGGTGACTACTTCCGTTGCCATCTTGACTTCTATGCCATCTTGACATCCTATGCTCCCCATCTTGACTTGCAGGCTTCTGTTAGAAACAAAGAAGCAGGAAGGCAGGTAAAGGCCAAATGACATCCAGTCTGCCCATCCACTATCTCCTCCTCTCCCTATAGGCTAAGGGGCTCATAATCGAAAGAGATATACGTCCAAAAACCAGCCTAAATCGGCACTTGGACGAACATTTCTCAAAAACGGGTTTTGGACGTATTTCTAAACGACCTAGGACTTCATAGTGCTGCTGAACAATCAAAGCTAAACGGGGCGTTTCAGGAAGAGTGTCGAGGGCGGGAGCTGGGCAGGACATGGACCAGCTTAGACTTAGTAGTACAGCATGTATAACCGAAAGTTATATAGCCCACAATCGACGGAACTTGGATGTTGTGACGTAGACCATGTAAAACATGGTCTAAATCACAAAAACCCACCTAAAGTGATCAGATAAGCACTGCAAACACATAAAACAGACCCCCCAAACACATAAAACAGACACCCCAGTGATCACCGAACCCCCCCCCCCCACACCCCCATAAAAATATTAATCACACCTTTAAAATTCAGCCTCCAGACCATTATCACGTGGCAGCCAGGCATAGGAAAGCCTAGTCGTCCAGCACAGAGGCAGCTTAAGTCGTCTTGGGGGCATGGGGTAGAGAGGAGGACCCATGTCCATAAGCCCCTATAATCACTGCATTGATACTTAAACATGTGCACTCCCCTATACACCCCCAAAACCCTTTTTTACTGGCATATAAGTGGCTCCTGCAGCTATAAGGGCTATTGGGGTGGTAGATAAGTGGGTCTAGGGGATTCTGGAGGTGGTTTGGGGGCTCACAATAACCTATAAGGGAGCTCTAGTGAGGAGAAGACATGGCACCCTTTTGTGAAGTTCACAGCAGTGCCCTGTAAGGTACCCCACTATTTAGGTGGCATGTCTGGGTGTTCAGTCCATCACTTTGCAGACCCCTCCCATGTCCAACAGGCCTTGTTCTAGGCGTTTTGGACTTGGACGAAAAGTTGGACAAAAATGTGATATAAAGATGGACGATTTAGCAGCTTGGACGATCAGATCAGGAGAACGTATAATTAGACGATTTTCGAAATGAAAAAAAAGTTGGACGTATTTTTCGAAAATGTTTCTTAAGCTGTTTTACTTTGGACGACTTGCGAGATGGACGTAAACGGACTTAGACATCCCTTTCGATTATGCCCCTCCACGGCTCTTTACACCTGCTGCATTGTAAGGTCATTGAGCTTTATGGTTATAGAAACATGATGGCAGATAAAGGCCAAATGACTATTCCAATCTGCCCATCCACAGCATCCACTATCTCCTTATTTTATTTATTTATATACCACTTATATCCTAAGTTGTTTTACATTTAGGTGCTTTATCATATTTCCCTATCTGTCCTGGTGGGCTCAAACTTTATCTAGTGTACCTGGAGCAATGGAGGGATTAAGTGACTTGCCCAGGATCTCAGGGAGTAGTGAGGGATTTGAACCCACAACCTCAGGGTATTGAGGCTGTAGCTTTAACCACTGTGCCACACACTCCTCCTCTCCCTAAGAGATCCCAGAAACTCAGAAAGACTAGACTGGCACAAACCCTGTAATCTACCATGCTGAACACTACGCCAACGCATTCACAGGATCCTGCCATCACCACATGAGAAAGATAGTCAGCGTTAAGTGATTCTGCTGAAGGAATGCGCACGAGGAGCATCTGGAGTGCATCTTATTGTTCTTATTACTTTTTGTTCTATTTCTGCCACCCCTTTTGGCTCCTGAAATTTGACATTGCATCCACAGCAACATCTGGGTTTTGTGGGACCTAGAACAATTCTCCCCTACCCAGTGGCATAGCGAGGGTGAGTTGTGCCCGGGTTGGTGGTGATGCTGCCCCGCTCTCTTCTCCACCCCCCCCCCTGCCATGCACATGCCCCCCTTCCCTGTACCTTTTTAATTTTCCAAACTTGCTGCCCGCATCGTGTCGGCTATCCCTCTGATGTCACTTCCAAGGCGTGGGGCCCATAAGTGACGTCAGAGAGAGGTGACGCAGACACAGGCAGCGAGTTCGTAATGCTGCTTGCACAGGGACAATTAAAGAGATATGAGGGAAGGGAAGACCTGCAATGTGACATACACGCTCGAGAAATGGGCTGCGACATGGCAAATGAGGTTTAACGTGTAAGGTGATGCAGGTCAGTAACAAAAATCTTATACAAGAATACAGGATATCCGGTGCAGTACTTGGAGAGACTCCACAGGAAAGAGAGTTGGGAGTACTGGTCAACAAGTCAATTAAGCCATCTGCGCAATGTGCAGCGGCGGCAAAAAGGGCAAACAGAATGCTAGGAATGATTAAGAAGGGGATCATGAACAGATCGGAGAAGGTTATCAAGCCGCTGTACCGGGCCATGGTACGCCCTCACCTGGAGTACTGCGTCCAGCACTGGTCACCGTACATGAAGAAGGACACGGTACTACTCGAGAGGGTCCAGAGAAGAGCAACTAAAATGGTTAAGGGACTGGAAGAGTTGCCGTACAGGGAGAGATTGGAGAAAATGGGCCTCTTCTCCCTTGAAAAGAGGAGACTGAGAGGGGACATGATCGAAACATTCAAGATAATGAAGGGAATAGACTTAGTAGATAAAGATAGGTTGTTCACCCTCTCCAAAGTAGGGAGAACGAGAGGGCACTCTCTAAAGTTGAAAGGGGACAGATTCCGTACAAACGTAAGGAAGTTCTTCTTCACCCAGAGAATTCTGGAGTCTGTTATAGATGAAAACACCCTCCAGGGATTCAAGACAAAGTTAGACAAGTTCCTGCTGAACCAGAACGTACGCAGGTAAGGTTAGACTCAGGGCACTGGTCTTTGACCACGGGCTGCCGCGGGAGCGGACTGCTGGGCACGATGGGCCACGGGTGGTACCCAGCAGCGGCAATTCTTATGTTCTTATGTTAAGGAGCGCACATGTGCAGCAGGGGGTGTCGGGAAGGAGCGGGGGAGGGGAGCCCAGGTGCCAGTGGCTCTACCAAGACTGCACCTGGGGCGGATTGCCCCCAACCTCCCTTACTACGCCAATGCCCCTATCCTTTCCTTCTCTCACGCCCATGTCTTATATCCCTGTTCAAACTACATATGAAGGGTTCGATTCTATATAGTCCGCCTAAATTGCTGACTAGTACAGCGCTAAGCACAATTCTATGAAAATTAGGCACACTGTTTCAACTTGTATTTTAATATAGAAAAATGCTTATAAAGGGCTAACATTTTATTTATTTATTTATTTCGATTTCTATCCCGTTCTCCCAGAAGCTCAGAACGGGTTACAGGTAGACGTTCACAATCGTTTGAAAACAGACTAGTCATGACAACAAATAGGTTACAGTAGACAATAACGGAGCTTATTCTAGAGACCAGACTGGTCATAGCGAAGAGTACTAGGAGAAGTATATTGAGGAGGCAGCTTTTAATGGCCCGATTGGCGGAAGAGGAAGGTCTTTACTGCTCTGCGGAAGGTCATTAGTGAGTCTAGCGACCTGATCTGTGTGGGTAGTTGGTTCCATAGCTGAGGTAGGAAATGGCTGTAGGATCTTTTGTACGCCGTACTCATTCAGAGGGATCTCCCTGCGGGAATGCTGAGTCTTTGTTCTGCTTTGGAGCGGAGGGGGCAGTTAGGGGTTTATAGGCATAGCTTGGATGCTATGTAGGCTGGGTTTTTTTGGTAGAATCTCTTGTGCATCATGACTAGGGCTTTGAAGATGCATCGCTTTTTGACTGGTAACCAGTGAGCTGCATAGAGCGCTGGAGTAATGGAGTAATGGTAGCTGAGGGTGTATAGGAGTCGAATTGCGGAGTTGTGGACTTTTTGGAGGCATTTTAGATCTCCCCAGAGCGATTGAAAACAACGTATCCCCAGATGTCCGATGTTTGTTGGAGATGTGGATCCACTACAGGAACTTTTATACATATTTAGTGGGGGGGTATCATGAATTGCAGTTATTTTGGTCACAGCTGCATTGACAACATTGATTTGGGATCCTGTACAGCTTTAAAACCAAAGTTGTTTGCTGGGGGGGGTCCATAATATACGATCGTTCCTCTTGCAGACTAAACCGGTACGCATGTGTTTAGCGGCTACCAAATGTCTTATTGTACAGCATTGGAAAAAGATTGGTGCCTATCCCAAGGGACTGGAAAACTAAGTTCTACAAACTGGCGCGGATGGAGTGTCTAGCTGCAAAATGTTGTGGCTACTATGAACGACAGGAATGGACCTGGCATAAGATATTCGCTCTTGTTTGAATTTCCTTGAGCTTTACTAGTGAGGGAAGAACGGGGGTGGGGCGGATTATGGGTGGGCGCTCTGAAGAACACACTGGGTGCTCATCCAAATGGGGGGATTGTTTGAGCGGGGAAAGGGGGTATTTGGGGAGATAAGGTTGTTTGAATGTTGTTCTTGGGATTCCCAGTTTGGTATTGGCTATATTTGGCTATTGGTTCTGTACATAGAGAGAATATTCTATGTACAGTAAAACCTTGGTTTGCGAGCATAATTCATTCCGGAAACCTGCTTGTGATGCCGAAGCAAACACTACAAGAACTTTCTTATTCTCACGGCAGATCTTGGGCTTAAGCAATCCGTCAATTTTCCAGTTCGTAAGGCCTGTCACACTCATGATCTGATTTTCTCATCTGGTTCTTTTTCCTTTCCCAAGGATAAGATCTGGGCTTGCCTCCAGTCCCTGGACTGACCATTACTTTCTTTCTACAAAAATTCCTCTTTCTAAGCCAGTCTCCTCCTCACAAGCAGTTGGCATTCTCTAGGAATCTACAGACTTTAGATTGCTTTACTGCCTGTCCTCCCCACCCAAAACTTCAGTCTTTTCCTTCAGAGTTTGCAATTTTAGTGCTCAACGAACAAGCCTGTACCTAGAACTCCACATTCACATCCATATTAAAGAAGTACTCCAATCTAGACATACTGAGGAGGTACGATTAAAAAATGCTCAATAACGGGCTGAATCTCTTTAGCCAAATGTTCATACATGCCTATTTTCTAAATCTGAGCTACTGGTTTATTGAAAACAAAGATGAAAATGTTACAGCGCCCTTGTATCGTTCTGTGGTACGGCCGCACCTCGAATACTGTGTGCAGTTCTGGTCACCAGATCTCAAAAAAGATATAGTGGAATTAGAAAAGGTACAGAGGAGGGCGTCAAAAATGATAAAAGGGATGGGACAACTTCCCTATGAGGACAGGCTAAAGGGGTAGGGCTCTTCGGCTTGGAGAAGAGACAGCTCCATGGTGCGAGCGCATCTTGAATACTGTGTGCAATTCTGGTCGCCATATCTAATTAGAAAAGGTACAGAGGAGGACGATAAAAATGATAAAGAGGACAGGACGACTTCCCTATGAGGAAAGGCTAAAGAAACTAGAGCTCTTCAGCTTAGAGAAGAGACAGTTCAGGGATGATATTATAGAACTCTATAAAATAATGAGTGGAGTGGAAAGGATAGATGTGAATCACTTGTCCACTCTTTCCAAAAATACTAGGACTAGGGGACATGCGATGAAGCTCCTAAGTAGTAGATTTAAACCAAAATGGAGAAAATATTTCTTCCCACAATGTGTAACAAAACTCTGAAATTCGTTGCCAGAGAATATGGTGAAATCAGTTAGCTTAACGGAGTTTTAAAAATTTCCTAAAAGAGAAGTCCATAGTCCATTATTGAGATGGCTTTGGGGAAATCCACTGTTTAATTCTAGGATAAGCAGCATAAAATCTGCTTTACTACTTGGGATCTAGCTTAGGTACTTGGAACCTGGATTGGTCACTGTTGGGCTTGATGGACCATCGGTCTGTCCCAGTACGACAATTCTTATGTTCTCATGTGAACCAAGTGTAAGACAATCAAGCCATTGTGACATCACTGCTGAATTTAGCTCTTAGGCATTGGTGGAATGAGGCATTATGACATCACAAACTTTGCTCTGGAATGTTGCAACTCTTTGGGTTTCTGCCTGGTACTTGGGACCTGGGTTGGCCACTGTTGGAAACAGGATGCTGGGCTTGATGGACCATCAGTCTGTCCCAGTATGGCAAGGCAACTCTTATGCTCTTATGTTTTTATTATCATGTTGCAAATATTTCCATGCCTACTCTCTATGTCATAGTCATTTATGACTTGCCCCACTTCAAGTTTTCTCCTTGAATAAAACACAAAAATTATTAGTTTACTTTGAAAATAATTCAATCCCTCGGTGGTATTTTTTATAAGAATCCCACTTATTTTACCTCATAATTCAAAGAAGTTACAGCAAGATTGGGTTAAAGGCCGCTCTTATTTGCTTGCAACAAATGAAAAAAAACGGGATGGCCATTCTGTTGGCACAATCTCTGCAATATTCATTACTATCACATTATAATGATGAAGGTTGCTGACTTGTATTACTTCTGAAAAATTGGGCAGTACATATTTGCTTCTCTCAATGCATACACTCCAAATTTGGACAAATCTTTGGCCGCTGTGATTTAGCTGCTTAGCTGGTGAATATCGGCTTGACCAACTACGTCAAATGTGATGTAACAGACCAGAAATTCAATGCCGGTCGCCGGATACGGCTCCAGCATTGAATTTCCGGGTTCACCACTGATCATAGGAGGTAACCAGGCAGCCTTCTGCTGTCTGAAAATCTGGCTCATGATGTCTACTTCACCCTAATGACCTGTACTAAACTTTCCATTCTGCACCTCATAACTCATTCTCCAGACTAAACTACATTTCTTTTCTAAATCCTTGGCTGCGCCCTTATACAAGGCAATTATTGAATCATAATCCTCTTTGATCATGCCTGCATTTCTGTTCACTTCAGTATGTCAATATCCATTGATCAGAAATATGATTCTTGGGAGATTTGTAACCTACTACCAGCCCTGGTAAGGGAAGAAAGAGCCCTCGAAAAGTTCAAAGCAAAATTAAAAAGCTACCTATTCAGGGACACCTTTAATTAACCTGATTCTGAAGTCCACTCAACATCTCCATTTAAAATAGGCAAGTTTTGATCAATTTAAATTTCCTTTTTTTTTTTCTCCCTAGATTCACTAAGGACACCGATCGTGTTCCGACCACTTTGCGACCTGATTTTCTTCTGACCCGATTCACTAACCTCGTGGCCGATCATCCTCCAATCTGATCTGATCCGCGAATGCAAATGAGGGGAAACAGCATGCAAAGTAGGAAGGACGTGATTCACTAAACAAATGCATGCACACCGACTGGGTTGGCCGATCCAAAAACAAGCGACTGCTGAGGACCAGTTGCTTGTATAAAAACCCTGCTCTCTGCCCCGATTCTCCTGCTCTGGCCGCTCTGCTCTCTGCCGTGATTCTTCTGCTCTAGCCGCCATGCTCCCTAAATTGTAATTCTCCTGGAAATGTACATTTATCTTTTTGTAATCCTATATCCATAATTGTAACTTTCCTGGATATGTTCCAGTTAGCTTCTTTTGTAATCCGCCTAGAACTGCAAAGTACAGGCGGAATAGAAGTCACTAATGTAATATAATGTAACTTGGACAGACAAACATGACATAGTTCTGCATTTGTAGAGGATTTGGGGGTGGGCAGGGACAATTGCAGGCTGAAAAGCTGGAAAAGCCTCTCTCGGAGGGACCCCAGGGTTGTGTTTCTCTCATTCACATGGTACCTGTGCAGGTCTCTGACGCCTCTCTATTGCTCTGATGTCTTCCTCTAACTCCAGCGTGAACTGCTCGAGCTCCTTCTCCAATATAACCTGAATGGGAGAAACAAACATTTCCCATTAAGCTATTTACCGTAACATATTACACGTGCAGACTTTAAATCCTTCAAAAAAATCGTTAAAGACTTGTCCACATAGGAGAGCTTTCGTTACCTGATTGTTTTAAACTAGTTGCAATCTCATGTGAATTGATTAGATAATGATTTTTTATTGTGTTGCTGATGTTCTGATAAATTTATAGAGTTTATCTTTTTATGCATGTATCATTTGTTACCTGCTTAGGATATAAGCAGGATATAAATATTTTAAATAATAAATAAATATTAGGAAAAGGCCATATAGTAGGAAATATGAGACTGCCACTTTGGTATTTGTATTGGATTCCAAAAATGTTTGGACAAATTCCTGGAGGTAAATTCCATAAAGTGTAATTAAGGAGGATTTAGAGAAACCCACCACTTTTCCCTGGGGGTAAGTAACATGAAATCTTTCTACTTCTTGGGATTCTGCCTAGTACATGTCAAGTAAATTGGCATTCTTGGAAGAAGGATACCGGGCTAGACAAACTTTTGGTCTGACCCAGTATGGCTACATCTATGTTCTTATGAGTATATTTTCTGCATGCAGTTAGGATACAGGTTCACGCTTCTTGGTATAAATTATACGTAGGGCTTTTGATTATCAGTTATAACCAGAACATAACATAAAATTTTATTTGTATACCTCGATGCATGATGCAGTTAACAAAAATTAGCTAAAGACCGTACACAGGCAGTAAGGGTACAAATACAAACATCCTTGGAGACAGTCACAATAATTAATAAGAAACTTGAGTACGCAAGCAGCTTGCGTTACAGTTAAAGTTGTAGATAGGGATTCCCAAGTACAGGTAGCAAGGTGGGGTAGGACATAATAAATATTATATGTATCTGTGCAAGGAGCATTTACAGTCATCTGCGGGGGAGGGGAGATGAACGAGAGTGAGGCGCGGAAAGAGCACCTAGCAATAAGCTAGAAACTTATTGAACAGGTATTAAAGCTTCGCCTACAATGCATGTATGATGAAGAGGTCCCTATGATGGGGAGTAGTTCCCGGCTTAGGATAACAGTTTGGTGATGTAAGACCTTTTAGGCCTTCCTTGCAGGGAGGAGCAGGAGAAAATGGAGCTGGAATGCAAAAAGTGAGATGGAGAGGTAAATTCAAATACTTCCATCATGTATTTTGGTAGGAGGCCGTAGTGCGCCTTATACATGAAGCGGCCCATTTTGAACAGTAAGTAGGCCTTGATGGGGAGCCAGTGCGGTTGCTTATAGTAAGGCGTGACATGGTCGGTTTTCCTTAGTCTGTAGATAAAGCGTACAGCTGTGTGCTGAATCGTTCAATCTATTGTAGAGTTTCTGGGGGCATGAAAGATAGTTAAGAAAACCCTGATAAACCCCTGATAGGGGATAGTGGGGATCTTATGATATTATAAGGCATCTATGTTCTTTTTTATTTTAAATATATTTTTTATTGTTTTCATACAGATGAACAAAAGAAATCTTGGCTTTTCTTAGTGAGTGCAATGGGGAAACCAAAGCTACAAGTCCCTGGAAAGGGATAAACCAGGACTAGATCAATCCTATTGGGTGAATTTGAATCCAGTTGGCAACCCTGTCTCTGTGCCAGATAAGGGGAGCTTGCACCAGGGGACTAGATCATGGAGAAGGAGGCTGATATAATTTTAGAGGCTAGGAAAGGGGGGGGGGAGGGCTGATACACTTCTCCCTCCGTATTCGCTGTGATAGGGGATTAACAAAACCGCAAATACTGAAAAACTGCAAATAACTTTTTTATATGTTATTTGCTGTTTTCTATTAAAAACCATCGTGAATATGGTGAAACCACGAATAACATGCTGGGAGGCCTGGTCTGTTTCTGAAGGAGACTCAAAACAAGGTGAAGAAAGTGCCGGGAATCAGCGAGTTTCTCTGTAAATGCTTGGAATCAGCTGATGCAATTTTGGGGGAGGAGCCAGCAAGCTATAAACCGCGAATAATCGAAACCACGAATGCTGAAACCGCGAATATGGAGAGAGAAGTGTACTATTTCTGGGTCTGGGAGAAGGGGAGCTGATGCTTTTTCTGACGCTGGGAGAAGAGGGGCTGGTACTGTGAAATTGTGTTTTGAGTTATTGAATGAAATCCACCTAAAGCCAAAGAACAGTTTTTCATAGAGTGAATACGCTGATAAACCCCTCTTTCTGACCTTGGAGAAACACCAAGGGCTCCTTTTACTAAGCTGCGATAGCGTTTTTAGCGCGCGCTAAAACCGCTCTCGCAGCTTAGTAAAAGGAGCCCCAAACTGCCTCAAAAATAAACCCCAAACATCCAAAACAATAAACTCGTAGGGTCGGAAGCTTAATTATATGTGTTTGATTTTATGAGGTAAGAGGTTTGCATTTAATAATCCCAAAAGAGGTATTAAAATACAAATCAAAGTGAATAAAGCCTGATTGTATACCCAGGATACTAAGAGAGCTGACTGTGCCCCTTAAAGCTCTGTTCAACCTGTCCTTGAAGACAGACACAATTCAGAGAACTGGATGAGCTGCATTAGTGGAGACACAAAGGAGGAGTCATGCAACTAAAGATTCATGATCTAACTTCAGAAGTGGACAAAATAATAGTTCAGAAAAAGACAGAGAAGCACTTTAAAACAAGCAGATGACATGATTTCACAAGGGGAAGATCACACCAGGCAAACCTGGCTGAGCTCTTTAATGAGGTGGCAAAAGCAGTGGAATGGGAAATGCAGGAGACTTCGCTTAGTTAAACTTGTATAAGGCGTTTGATGTTATTTCATGGAGAAGACTGATAAACAAGCTGGAGAGAGTTGTATATTGGGTGATGAATGAGCTTAAGGGCGGGATACAGTGAGTGGTGGTAAACGGAGTGCAGTATGGTGAAGGTGCAGTGACCAATTAGGTTCTCCAGGGTCCAGTTCTAGAATGGGATCTTTTCAATATCTTTATTAACAATGTTGCAGAGGCAGTTGGTAAAATATCAAGAGAAGACTTCCCAGAAGTGGTTAAGTGAAAGTGGACTTGAGAATAGTAAATGATGGCAGATAAAGTCCTGAATGGTCCATCCAGTCTACCCAAACATACACTCTTTACAATTTAAAGATTTAAATTATTCTTTTTTTTTTTTTTAGATATTTCTGGGCCAGAAACCCAGAACTCTGCCCGGTACTGTGCGTAGGCGCCATCCACCAGTGTCTCCGTCAAAGCCCACTCCAAACCATCCCAGCCCATCCTCAACTGAATGGCCATATATGGATTAAAAATTTGTATAATGAGCTTTGGTGCATTTAGAATGCAAAAAGCAATTAGCCGTAAATCAGTTGCAAGGACAAGAACTTGAAACTGTCAAAAAAGAAAGAGATAACAGGAAGGGCCAGTGAGGGATGTGGGGCCATGTGCAGATACTTAGTACAAGGGCTCATTTGCATATCAGCTGGAGCAATAAGGCAGGGCCATGTAGAAAAAACAGAGACCTAGATGCACTAAGAGAATCGGTAAGACCTTGTGGGTCTGCACCAATCCGATTTTCTGGCCAATTCAGAAAGAGCTATTGATGCACTAAAAATGACTCCCGCAAATGTTTGTCATAATCCCCAACTCTGCTATCCGATGATTGCTGTGAGAGTGACTCTCATACATGCGCAGAGCCAGCAGGGGAAGCCCGAACAGCTGAGAAGCAGGGAAAGTCCCAAAACCAGTCTCCTGCCACTCAACTGTTTTGGGCAGGATACCTTTTTTTTTTTTTTTTTTTTTAATGGGCACAGATGCTGTGCATGTTACACGCGCACAATATCTGTCCCATTAAAAAAAGAAAAGAAAAAAGCAACCCCCACCGATGACGGCTCTCCCCAATGAACCAGCACCACGAACTGCACCCCCCCATGCCAGTGAAAACAGCAGGAGGAATGCCCACTTCCTCCCCCCATGCCAACCCCCCAAAAGAAATTGACAGGAGGAATGCCCACTTCCTCCTGCCGTGCCGACCTCCCTCCCCCCACTCACGAAAGAATATTGGTAGGAGGGTTGCCCACTCCCTCCTGAAACCAAAGGCCCACCCCTACGCCAGGCGCCCCCCAAACATCCCCCACCCTCCCCCTTTCCACACCCCAAAAAAGGCAGGAGGGTTGCCCACTCCTTCCTGCCACCGGAGGTCCCCTGAAACCCACCCCCACCCTCTGAACCCCCTTCCTGGTAAAGTTTTTAGAGAAGTTGGGGTGGGAGGGAAACTCAGTTCATCTCGCCCGTAGGCCCACCAGTTCAAAATGGTAGGTCTTTCCCTCCCCAGTGCATCATGTAATGCATAGGGAGGGGCCTAAGGCCCTGATTGGCTCAGAAAGATGGTAAATAAATTCTAATAAATAAAATTTACATAGTTAACGGGAGCTTAAATGTTAGTGCTTATGTTAAAGATTTCCTCTCTATTGCAGGTAATGTTCACACTGAACAGTACAATTCACAGCTGAACAAGGGGCATAGCCACAGGGTGGGCCTGGCTCACCCACCCAGCAGGAGAGGACTTTGACTCCACAATAGAGAATGACATGGGGACACATTTGTCCTAGAGAATGACATGGGGACAAATTTGTTCCTGTCCCCTGGAATCTATCTCCATTCCTGTCCCATCCAAGTTCTGCCCTTGCCCCTGCAACATTCCTGCAAGCTCTATCCTCATCTACACAAGCCTCAAACATTTATGATTCTATGTAGCGATATGCTTCTTGTGACCTGCCTAGAACACCGATTTTCAAGGATTTGGCAGGATATAACATAACATTAAATATTTGAGTTCCTGGCTCTCAACTCTCTCCAACCCGCCACACCCATGTTAAGAAAAGCACAGGGGGTGCTGTCTGTCAAAATTTTGGTAACACCTACCAGCTCTTAGTGTCCTGATTCAAGTTTATTTAAAAATTTGATATGATTGCAATATCATAGTCCAGGGGTAGGCAATTCCAGTCCTCGAGAGCCGGAGCCAGGTCAGGTTTTCAGGATATCCACAATAAATATGCATGAGATAGATTTGCATCTCAAGGAGGCAGTGCATGCAGATCCATCTCATACATATTCATTGTGGATATCCTGAAAATCTGACCTGGCTCTGGCTCTCGAGGACCAGAATTGCCCACCTCTGTACATATGCGATTTACAAATAATAATAAAAATAGGGTAAAAAACACACATTTTAAAACTATGACACTACAGGATCTACTGCTCTAACGTAATAAGAGTGGTAGGTTATAGCTGCAGAGTTAACATTACCCTTTTACAGCTTCTGAAAGGAGCTACCAAAACAATACAGGGACTGTGATACTGTGGCGTGGTAAGGGAGGGGCGGGGGGAGCGGCCTGCCCCGGGAACCATCTTGGGGGGGGGGGAGCCGGCACCTCTCTGCCCCCCCCATGCCACGCTCATGCCCTCCCTTCCCTGCACCTCTTTAAAATATTCGCCAGCGTGAGCAAATACTCTAGCCTGTTGCTCATGCAGGCCTGCCTTCCTTTGAAATCACTTCCAGGTTGTGGGACCAGGAAGTTGTTTTTTTTAAATGTATTTGTAGTACTTATATACCACTTATAGTATTAGTGGTTTACATTCAGGTACTCAAGCATTTTTCCTCTCTGTCCTGGCAGGCTCACACTATCTAATGTACCTGGGGCAATGGGGGGATTAAGTGTCTTGCCCAGGGTCACAAGGGACAGCATGAGATTTGAACCCACAACCTCAGGGTGCTAAAGCTGTAGCTCTAACCACTGTGCCACACATTTCCAGAGGGAAAGACAGCGCAAGCAGGAGGCGGAGAAGCTGCTTGTGCTGGTGAAGATTAAGAGGTACGGGAGTGGGAAAGAATGAGGCGTGTGTGACGTAGGGGCGCCGAAGGAGTGGGGGCGGAGAGGAGCGGGGATGATGCGTGTTTGGCGTTCGGGTGTGGAAGGAGCGGAGGGCGGAGAGGAGAGCACAGGGGTGTTGGCGCGGAAGGAGCAGGGGGAGGGGGCACCTCCTACCCTTGCTACACCACTGCCATGATACAAACCCTACAAGGAAAGGCTTATGACACTCAAAATATATTTGCTGAAGGGAAGAGCAGCTAGGAGACAGAAAAGTTCATCTATTAGACACCTGTCCTCTTTTTGGATTTCACCAAACCCTAGACTTAAGCAGGGCCTCAGCAAGCGAGTTCCGTGGATTCTCTCTTAGGTACCAGAGCTCCCAACTCCTGGACTCTTTGACAGATTATTTGAAGCCCCTGTTGGTTCTTACCTCAGTGGGCTGAGCAGAGAAGTCCAGGTGGTCATCCAGTAGGGGCTTTGTAAGCTGAAAGTGAAGAGGGTCAGAAATCAGCACTTTACTTAAGACAACTAGCTCCAGACTTCAAACTAGGCTGATCCAGTCCAGGTTTTATCCTATTACAACTAAAACTATCAGAACTGTAGTTGACCTTTTTGCCCGGTAACTGGTTTTAAGCTTATATCCCAAAGTAGTGTGGAATCTGTAGCACCCGATTCTGCCCACTGGAATCGGTCCCATAACGCCCCAGAATGGGGTAGTCAGAAATCCAGAACTATTCCAAAATCTCCATCCTGGAACTGGGTAACTTGGCAGCTCTGCTTTATTAAAGCTGTAGTATCCATTTCCAGGAAGACTTTTTTTTTGGCTAGCTCTGTATTGAGTTTACATCCCAAAGCAATGTGATATTTGTAGTTGCTGATTTTAAGTACCATAATTCACCTGGATGGGGTGATCAAAAATTCAGGGCTGGCTCCCAATCTCCCTCTTGGAATTGAATAACTGCTTTATAATCCTGTTTTCCTGGGGGGTGGGGAGGGGGGGTAATTGCTTGCCTGTATTCATTGTTCTCTGGTGAAAGGAACACATTGCCAGCTTGGACCACAACTACCTACATGGGGAAGACATTCAGCATAAAGGGGTCCTATTTATTATTCAGTGCAGAAAATATGAAGCATGCATGCTGGAGAAACAAGCCACATTAAAGGCAAGAATCAACTGGCAAAAAGGCATGAAAAGTTTCAAGTTTCTTTATTTTTTATATACCGTCTATCAAAACAAGTGTCTAAACAATATAAAAAGATCGTAGAAAACAATTAAAATAGGTAAATAAAAGCAATATTTTATCAAATATTAAAAATACTAGACGAATTCACATTGACGTACATGGAACAAAAGGGAAGTTGGGGAGGGAAAGGTTGTTTAAAATACATCGAAGTAAAATTACCTTAACCACCTTAAAATTACCTTAACCACAAAGCAAATAAAAGTGACACTTTCATGGGACAGCTCTTTGCAGGATCAGACTACTGCATCAAAGTCCTTATGATCAAACTAAAAGGGAATAATCCAGGGACATAAGCATTAAAATGATGAGAAATTTTGGAATTGACAAAAGAGTGCCAAATACCACAAACAATACATTTACACTGCCACCTTCTGATCACTCCAATATACTGGTCCTCACTCTCAGCTTGTCAGGCTTTCAAGCATAAAATTGACTGCAAATCTGTCTCATGCACAACATAGTTCATTGTGAATATCCTGAAACTCCAATTAGACAGGTATGTCATGAGGACTGGGTTGACACCCCTCTCCCCTTTTCCCTTCCCACTATTGTTGCTATGGATTTTATGATTCACTTATAGAAACATAGAAACATGATGGCAGATAAAGGCCAAATGGCCCATCCAGTCTGCCCATCCGTAGCAACCATTATCTCTTTCTCTCTCTAAGAGATCCCACCTGTGTGTCCCACACTTTCTTGAACTCTGACACAGTCTCTGTCTCCACCACTGGCCCATCCAGTCTGCCCATCCGCAGTAACCGTTACCCCTCCTCTCTCTAAGAGATCCCACGTGCGTGTCCCACGCTTTCTTGAACTCAGACACAGTCTCTGTCTCCACCACTGGCCCATCCAGTCTGCCCATCCGCAGTAACCGTTATCTCTTCCTCTCTCTAAGAGATTCCACGTGCATGTCCCACGCTTTCTTGAACTCAGTCACAGTCTCTGTCTCCACCACCTCTTCCAAAACACTGTTCCATGCATCTACTACCCTTTCTATAATAAAAGTATTTCCTTAGATTCCTCCAGAGCCTATCACCTCTTAACTTCATCCTATGCCCTTTCATTTCAGAGCTTCCTTTCAAACGAAAGAAACTCGACTCATGTGCATTACACCACATAAGTATTTAAACGTCTCTATCATATCTCTCCTCTCCTGCCTTTCCTCCACTTATTTTTATAATAGTCATTTTTTTGCTCATTTTGTTCTAACCAGAGAGCGTATTAACTTCTGAAAATGTCCAGAAGGGGAAAATCTACTAGGAATTTTCCTGGGTATAACTGTATTTTATACACAGAAATAGGCTTTTATAAATATGCTCTCCTACTAGGCAGGTAAACTGAGTAACATAGTAACATAGTAACATAGTAGATGACGACAGATAAAGACCCGAATGGTCCATCCAGTCTGCCCAACCTGATTCAATTTAATTTTTTTTTTTTTTTTTTTTTTAATTTTTTTTTCTTCTTAGCTATTTCTGGGCAAGAAGCCAAAGCTTTACCCGGTACTGTGCTTGGGTTCCAACTGCCGAAATCTCTACACCCTCCCAGCCATTGAAGCCCTCCCCAGCCCATCTTCCACCAAACGGCCATACACAGACACAGACCGTGCAAGTCTGCCCAGTACTGGCCTAGTTCAATATTTAATATTATTTTCTGATTCTAAATCTTCTGTGTTCATCCCACGCTTCTTTGAACTCAGTCACAGTTTTACTCTCCACCACCTCTCTCGGGAGCGCATTCCAGGCATCCACTACCCTCTCCGTAAAGTAGAATTTCCTAACATTGCCCCTGAATCTACCACCCCTCAACCTCAAATTACGTCCTCTGGTTTTACCATTTTCCTTTCTCTGGAAAAGATTTTGTTCTACGTTAATACCCTTCAAGTATTTGAACGGTTGAATCATATCTCCCCTGTCTCTCCTTTCCTCTAGGGTATACATATTCAGGGCTTCCAGTCTCTCCTCATACGTCTTCTGGCGCAAGCCTCCTATCATTTTCGTCGCCCTCCTCTGGACCGCCTCAAGTCTTCTTACGTCTTTCACCAGATACGGTCTCCAAAACTCAACACAATACTCCAAGTGGGGCCTTACCAATGACCTGTACAGGGGCATCAACACCTTCTTCCTTCTACTGACTACACCTCTCTTTATACAGCCCAGCATCCTTCTGGCAGCAGCCACTGCCTTGTCACACTGTTTTTTCGCCTTTAGATCTTCGGACACTATAACCCCAAGGTCCCTCTCCCCATCCATGCATATCAGCTTCTCTCCTCCCAGCATATACGGTTCCTTCCTATTATTAATCCCCAAAGGCATTACTCTGCATTTCTTTGCATTGAATTTTAGTTGCCAGGCATTAGACCATTCCTCTAACTTTTGCAGATCCTTTTTCATATTTTCCACTCCCTCTTCGGTGTCTACTCTGTTACAAATCTTGGTATCATCTGCAAAAAGGCACACTTTTCCTTCTAACCCTTCAGCAATGTCACTCACATACATATTGAACAGGATTGGCCCCAGCACCGAACCCTGAGGGACTCCACTAGTCACCTTTCCTTCCTTCGAGCGACTTCCATTAACCACCACCCTCTGGCGTCTGTCCGACAGCCAGTTTCTGACCCAGTTCACCACTTTGGGTCCTAACTTCAGCCCTTCAAGTTTGTTCAACAGCCTCCTGTATCAAAGGCTTTGCTGAAATCCAAGTAAATTACATCTAGCATATGTCCTCGATCCAGCTCTCTGGAGTAGAGGTATCTCCCGGGGCTGGGATTGGAGAAGGATTTGTATACAAGTACAGAGTTTATAAAATGCATTTGTATGATAGTGATAAGCAGTAGTAGAATGGCCATGAGGGGGCAGTGAATGTGAGAGGATGGTTGGGGGTAGGGATGGGAGTCAGGGAAGGAGGAAACATGGAGGGAGAGAGAATGCAGGGTGGGTGGGAAATTGGGTGGAGAATGTGTGACCTATAAGGTGAGAGTAGGGTTGCCAGATTTTCAAATCGGAAAATTCGGACCCCTAGACCTGCCCCCAGGCCCACCCAGTTCCGCCTATCTCTTCCCTGTAAATGCTCTAATCCTGCCCTCCAGTCCCGCACTAGCGCCCTAGTCTGTGGAAATCCGGACATCTGGTAACCCTAAGTGAGTGGAAGATGCTGCTTGTGCCAGTGGAGGTGAGGGCACTTAAGTATTGGGAAAGAGTGGGGGGCAGATACTTAAGCGGTGAGAAAGATTGGGGGGCGCATAGTACAGCGATGCAGGTGCCACTATCCCTGGTGCCAACCTCCCTCACTGCGTCACTGATAACCAGGTATCATGATAAGAGACTTAACATTGCAAAGCAAGAGGCAAGAGAGATGTCGAACGCAAGTAAGAGCAACAATAAAATCACAGAGTCCTAGGTCTTAAAAAAAAGACCATGTGTGATCCAACTTAGGAATCCCAAAGAAGTCTTAACATAACAATTCACTTATATACAGCAACTATCTCATAGCTCAGTGCAGTCAACAATGATATAATGTTGTACATTCACAGTGAATTACAATCCCAGTTATTCAAGGAATGTATCAAATAGATAAGTTTTTAACAATTTTCTAAAAGTTTGATAGGAGTTAGAACTTAGTATCAAATCACCCAAACTTGAAAAATCGTTTATAATAATAATAACTTTATTTTTCTATACCGCCATAGTCAGGCGACTTCTAGGCGGTTTACATTGTAAGAAGGCTGGACATTCAGCGAATAACAAAAGGTCTTAATACAATACAATACAATAAGTCTACTTACAATACAGTACAATACAATACATTACAATGAGTCTAAATACAATACAATACAATAAGTCAAGTACTATACAATAATCTAACTGGGAAACTTACGTACTAGTTGGAGTTCTATGGATTATGAGTACCTGGATATTTAGTACTTACATATTACTTGGAGTTCTATGGGTAGAGATTACCTGAATACATGAAAGGAGCTTCTTAAGAGCAAGAAAAAGGTGTTTACAGGGGGGAAGTACTAGTGAGGGAGGGGACAGTTTTAGTCAATGAATTTGGCGAAAAGGGCGGTTTTGATCGATTTTCGGAATGCACTGTATGTCAGATTGGGTTCGTTTATGTAGTTTTTCAGCCAAACTTGCTGTCTGTTCGCTTGGAACTTTTACGGAAGGGAAAGCAAATAATCTGGAATCAAGAGTGAGACACTTTCCGCTAACAAACTTAAAGTGATCAGCAAGGTAGTTAGGCTCAAGGCCACGCAGTGTCTTATAACAAATACATAAACAAAAATAAAGGAGAACTCCTTATGTATAGAAGAGAAAACTTTCAACCAGAGAGGTGCTCAGAACCTTGAACAAAGGTGATGAAAAACACTAACTGGGGATGTACCCCTATAAGTGTTTCAATGCTCTATCATTGCATCTTCTCCATTGGAAGAAAGAAATCCGTGAAAAACTTGTGCAAAAAAACTTAACTGGTGTCAAAAATATATATATAATATGAGCAAAACGTATTTCTAATAATGTGTTGAAACTTAGCTTGCATGGGTGGTTAGGAAGTAGGCTCACTCCAGCAGGCTCTAACGCGTTTCGCCATTGGCTTCCTCAGAGAAGGAAGTGATGTCATTTTGGGTGACGAGGAAGGAAGAAGTTTCATTCTGTTCCAGCTTTTGAAGGCTCTCTGAGGAAGCCAATGGCGAAACGCGTTAGAGCCTGCTGGAGTGAGCCTACTTCCTAACCACCCATGCAAGCTAAGTTTCAGCACCCGGCAACGAGGAAGGCCCAGCTATTTCAATGATCATTTTGCTTTGACTATTTGTTGTAATCCGACACATTGTTGTAACCCACCCACTTTGTCTACCTGTTGTAACCCCGTTGATTATTTGCTGTAAACTACCTCGAGCTCCACTTGGAGGATTTAGCAGGATACAAGTCCACAAATAACACAACATAATACAAAGGTCTTTAAAATCATCAGTGGAGCGGAATGAGCAAACGCAAATCAGTTCTTTTGTTTTAAATGTACTATGGTAGCTACATGGGGTGTACCCTAGTCTTTGTACTTTTTGAAACACTAATCAGAGGAAATATGCTTCACTTAATGAATAATTAAACTACATTTTTTGCCAGAGGATGTGGTAAAAACAGTTAGTGTAGCTGGATTTGAAAAGATTTGAACAAGTTCCTGGAGGAAAAGTCCATGAACTTATTAACATGGCGAGACGTAGGGAAAACCACTGCTTTTCCCGGGAGCTAACCAGCATAGAATCTATCAACATCTTGTGATTGTGCCAGATATTTTATGATCTGGATTGGCCACTGTTAGAAATGGGACACTGGGCTTGATGAGTCTTTGATCTGGCCTAAGAAAGTCGTTCTTAAGTTCTTAAAGAATGCTGAGTTGCAAGGAAAGGAGGTCAAGTAGATTCTGTGGTATGATGACAGGATACAAAAATGTGCAGACTCTGGGGCCCTGAGGATCTTCCCACTTTTTTTGGGTGAGGAGAATTCCCTTCCCATTCTTCCTTACTTCCATGCACCCCAATGAAGAAAATTCCCAGCGAGAACTCCCTGCTCCCTTCCCTATGACATGATTTGCCTTCCCACCCCCACCCCTCTTAGGTAGGAATCCTGTACCTTCTTGGTTCGGTTGCCAGGCTCCATTGCGTTGGGTGTTGGGTCAACCTCTGTCTGGCTCAGTCCCCTGCTCCTTCTGAAGCACAGCAACAAAACAAAACACAGTATTTGATTATTTATCAACATCTCCATAGCTACTAATTCTGAGTATCCCCTCCAAAGCAAATCTGAACTTGTTCTTGGAGACCAAGTTCCGCTCTAGTGACCAACTTTCCCTCAATGCTCCTGTCCTTTCTATGCCGATTCTCCCTCTTTTCTCTGTCTCTCCAAACCACAAAGTTTTATATTAAGTTATGAACCAGATGGATGTGGTATGGTTTTCGTTATTTCTTTCTTTTCTTTCTTGTTTGCTCTTTCTTTCCTCCTAAAGTTTTGTATTGATGTAAACTTTGCTGGTCTGTTATACCCTGTCCCTATTAACTTATTTTTCTTTCTCCCAATATCTCTTTTAAACACATTTTTGGGTTTATTTTAGAAGCATCTCCACATGTGAATGGTAGCATTTATACATGTAAATGGTGATTTCTAAAAGCCGTTATTTACATGTGGAGATCTCAGCAAGATTTAAGAGGGCAGGACAAAAATGTACCCATGTATTCTCCATTTTTAAAAGAGAATACATGTTTATGGGAAAAAGAATCTCTTTTAAAAGCCCACACAGATTTTTTTGAAAGTGCTTGTTAAGACCAGAAATTTACACAAAGGATTAATAATAATAATAATTTTATTCTTATACACCGCCAAAGCCATGGTAGTTCGAGGCAGTTTACAATAAGAAGAGCTGGACAATCAGCGAAGTAGTCACAATGTTAAATCATCGGATACATGTATGCAGAATAGGAGAGATAATGAACCATAAATCATTAGGTAACAAATCTCCTACCCACCACTCAAAGGTACTCAACGCAAAAAACTGTATGACAGCCTCCTAGCGACGAAAGCAGCGAAACTTGACCCCTCCATATCCAACCTACTGACCGCAACAACAGACTAAATCATTCCGAAAAGAAATAAAAACACTACTATTCAAAAAACATATTCAGTTAACCAAACCTAACTTGAAACTCATCACGTTTGAATCTTCTCCTCTATGTCACAAAATATAACCTGAAACCTCACTATGAATCTTGAAACCTTCCAATGTAATGTAAATTCCTGGAAATGTCCAACTATCTTCCAATGTAATGTAACTTCCTGGAAATGTCCAGCTATCTTCCAATGTAATGTAACTTCCTGGAAATGTCCAGCTATCTTCCAATGTAATGTAAATTCATGGAAATGTCCAGCTATCTTCCAATGTAATGTAACCTCTTGGAAATGTCCAGTTATCTTCCAATGTAATCCGCTTAGAACCACAAGGTACAGGCGGAATAGAAGTCACTAATGTAATGTAATGTAAATAGTTTCATTTTTACTAATTTTCTAAAACTAAAATAGGATGAGGAGTGCATAATAATGTTACCCAGCCAATCGTTCAGTTTACCTGCTTGGAAGGCTAGAGTTCTGTCCAGGAATCTTTTATATCGGCAGGCCTTTATTGTTGGATGGGTAAACATGTGAATTCTAAGTGTGGGCCTAATAGCATAGTCCAAATTAAAGTGGGAAGCCAGGTATAAAGGGGCCAAACCAAAGATTGATTTGAAACGGAGACAAGAAAATTTAAACAGAACTCTTGCTTCCAGGGGTAGCCAATGAAGGGCTCCTTTTACAAACTGGCGTTACTGATTAGTGTCATTCTGAATGCGAAGAAGCCCATTCAATTTTCATATGCTTCTTCGCATCCCGCGCATGCTAATCGGTAGCGCTGCTTTGTAAAATGAGACCTAAGGGAGTCATTGCCCTTAATCCTTCATTGTTTATTTCTGCCTGCAAAATAAAGAAACATAAAAATTGCACCCTCACCACGTAATTGGCAGCACTTACACATCTAGGTTTGTAAAGTCAGTGGGACAACTGCACATGAAAGTCATGCCACGAACACGTAGAAATTGCAAATTGCTGCTTCCACGTGGAAGTACTGACACTGCGATGGTCATTTTTTTCCACGTGGATGTTTGTAAAATGGCTGTTCTTATTGTCCGTGCTGCAAATACACCAGTGCTCCTGCATGTCCTTACCAGTGCTTTACAAAAGGCTCAGTGTTCAGCAGAGCCTTTTGTAAAATACTGCTGGAATTGAGCACATTTCAATCTGGACATCTGAATTCCAATCTCAATGTTTTATGTAAAATGGGCCCTTAAATCTTTATCTTATTTCTTCCTCTTTCTTATTATTTCTCACCTGTCTTTTTTTTCTTCTTCTTCTTTTCACTCAATTTTCTATCCCAGTGGTAGGCAATTCCAGTCCTCGAGAGCCGGAGTCAGGTCAGGTTTTCAGGATGTCCACAATAAATATGCATGAGATAAATTTGCATCTCAAGGAGGCAGTGCATGCAAATCCATCTCATTCATACATATTCATTGTGGATATCCTGAAAACCTGACCTGGCTCCGGCTCTCGAGGACCAGAATTGCCTACCCCTGTTCTATCCCTTCAAAAGGTGGGTTTGTGTACTACAGAGCCTCGTGTGTTATCAAGTGAAGGTTGGCAGAATGAAGACACTTGCAGGCATTGAGAACTGCTCTTATCTTACTCCCCTAAGTCTGGATCCACACTCACCCCTCCATGTCCTTCCCCAACAAAGCAGACATGCTTGATGGACAGTTTAGCCACTGCACTTCCACAGCACTTGGCAGCTGGAGTCCCTCTCCCTGAGGCTCTAAATAAGAATGTCAGATATCAATCAGCTTCCTTGTCGACCAGAATGAATCATTCTAATTTCTTATCCTGCTCCAGCTCGTGCCCTAAACAGTCAAAATGAATGTGTGCCTTGAACAGGCAAGAACAATAGAGATGCTTATGTACAGCTTCACAGACACTTGAGTGCACACAAAGAATGACTGCTGGATTGTACTTGTTATGTTGCCTTCCATAGAATGTGGTATAAAAGGCCTCCGAGACCTTAGTACTCGTGGGATCCCCATGCACAGCAAATCAGTAACCTGACTGCTCACAGGGTTCCCCATGAACAGCTTTTCAGAGACCTGAGCAATCACAGGATCCCTAACTATAAACACCACAGAGATCTGAGCTAGAGAATGATATGGGGACAAAGTTGTTCCCGTCCCCACAGAAACTCAACATCCCATCTCATTCCTGAGGCTTGTGCAGATGAAGACAGAGCTTAGGCATTGGTGGAATGAGGCATTATGACATCACAATCTGAGATCTAGAATGATGCTACTTATGATTTTAAAGGGTTTGAGGCTTGTGCAGATGAGGACGGAGCTTAGACATTGGTGGAATGAGGCATTATGACATCACAAGCTGAACTCTAGAATGTTGCTGCTTATGATTTTAAAGGGTTTGAGGCTTGTGCAGATGAGGACGGAGCTTAGGCATTGGTGGAATGAGGCATTATGACATCACAATCTGAGCTCTAGAATGTTGCTACTTATGATTTTAAAGGGTTTGAGGTTTGTGCAGATGAGGACGGAGCTTAGGCATTGGTGGAATGAGGCATTATGACATCACAAGCTTAGCTCTAAAATGTTGCTACATATGATTTTAAAGTGTTTGAGGCTTGTGCAGATGAGGACGGAGCGTGTAGGAATGGGGCAGGGACAGGAAAAGAACTTGCGGGGACGGGAAAAATTTTGTCCCCATGTCATTCTCTAATCTGAGCAGTTACAGAATCTCTAAATACACAGAGAGTGACTGTTCACTAGATCTCCATATACAGCTCAGAGACCTGAGCATTCATAGGATTCCCCATGTATAGCTCCTCAGAGATCTGAGCACTCATAAGATACCTATATACAACTCCTCAGTGACCTGAGCACTCATGGAATCCGTATACACAGCTCCTCGTAGACTCAATCATACTGGGGTGCCATATTTTAATCTGATAGCCTATTCCCCAGCTATTTCTTGGCTTACACAGTCATTGCTCATTGGTTAGGCACCGGGTCTGTGGTTGTTTCAACAGGACAGTGCCTGCAAGCTGGAATTGCAAGAGAGTGAGACATGCAGGGTGGATCCAGCCCGGTCTCACATTCCCGAGCAGTGACTCTCTTCAAGGGAATGGGTCTACTGTGCATGTTACAAGGCTCTTCAGTGAGATGATTTTGCTTCACTTGGGACTACATTTTAACATGACGGATGTCTGGTTTAAGAAAGCGGTCTTCGTTAATTTTTAAGCTGTGGCTGCTTTGAATGAACTGAAGGAGAACCATCAAATATTTTCCCATGCAGGGCCCCCAACACTGCTGACCAGTGTGTGCCAATGACGTCCATCCCCACTAGCCCACTTTCACTGGGGGGGGGGGAGAGTATCCTCAAGGTTATGAGCATTTCCAAAAGCATTCTATTTTATGTATTGAAAAATGTTTTGTCCTTCGAGCATGTGGATCTTCCCTCAACTACTTTCCCTTTTTCTGTCCAGCGCCTGGGTAGAGAGGCAGAGTAACAGAAAAAAAAAAAAATACAAAACAGAAAGACAATGGGGACCACCCAAGAGGGCAGCAATGGCCACCACTGGCGCCCAGGCCTTGCATTGAAGAACACTGGTTTAAGGGGACTTAACTAACTAGTAGTGGGTCTGTCTGGCAGGATACAACAATAATGATATTGTTAAGTCCTTATGGAAATACATGTACCAGGATCTATCCGAAATTTTTGAGTTACTTATGACAAACAGGTCAATCCAGTCTGAAGTGTACCCTGTTGTCTGTATGGACTGAAGAGTTACCGTATTTGCCGGCGTATAAGACGACTGGGCGTATAAGACGACCCCCCAACTTTTACAGTTAAAATATAGAGTTTGTTATATACTCGCCGTATAAGACTACCCCTTCTTCCGATTCGCGACCCCCCCCCCCAAGCCGGCAAAAACAGCTTTGCACCGCAGGCCCAGCCGCCCAAGACGAGTCGGAGGCCCCTACCCGCCGCATCCTGCACGTGGGCAGACTCACCCAATCGACACGCTGACCTCCCCGCGCACGCTGACCATCTTCTCTCTGCCTGCACTTTCCCCGTGGCCCTCTTCGGCGACTCAACAGGGGCAGCGATCAAGACAGGCTGCAAACGTCGGGACCTTCCCTCTCTGAGTCCCGCCTATTTTGTTTCAACTTCCTGTTTCCACATAGGTGAGACTCACAGAGGGAATGACCGCCTGTCTTGATCGCCCGAGGCTGGGAGGAACAGAAGATTTAAACAGTACCCGGCGTATAAGATGACCCCCGACTTTGGGGAGGATTTTAAGGTACTGAAAAGTCGTCTTATACGCCGGCAAATACGGTATTTATTTATATAATTTAGGTTCTGATTTCACTATCACACTACAAGTTCGTGCATGCGGCAGGGGTCTACCCAGACCAGATCAACCTGCCAGATAAATGTGGGGTCCTTTGGAAATCGCATTTGGAAGGCTATGTGGGGAACCTGAGAGGCTGGATGTTCGGGTATCATTCATGCTAGTAATGTCAGTTCTTTTAATGATTGCAACTCTTTGTGGTGAACTGAAGGGCAGCAAGGGGGTAATTCTTTAACAGGGCACTTATATGGCACCTATAAAATCAAGTAAATTAGGCATCTACCAGCTGATATTCAACCAGAGAAGGTCAGCTTTTTAAGTCCATCGGGGGCTGTAATCCCAGGTATTTATTTATTCAATTTTTTTATACTGCTCTCCCAGAATGGTTTACATTAATTTATTCAGGTACTCAAGCATTTTTCCTTGTCGGTCTCACAATCTATCTAATGTACCTGGAGCAATGGGGGGATTAAGTGACTTGCCCAGGGTCACAATGAGCAGCGTGGGGTTGAACCCACAACCTCAGGGTGCCGAGGCTGTAGTTTTTAACCACTGCACCACACTCTCCCCTAAAGGAGATGGGATTGGATATACTGCTTTTTCTGTGTGGTTACACAATCAAAGCGGTTTACATGCTTTGGACAGGTTCCTGGGTCAATGGGGTGTTGGGTGGCTTGCTCAGGGTCACAGGGAGCTGCAGTGGGAATCGAACTCAAAGCCTCAGGGTGCTGAGGCAGCTGCTTTAGCCACTAGTCCACCCCCGATATTCAATGCAGGGCTATATCCGTGCATCAGTATTGAACATCTGGTTGTATGACAATAAAACATAACGATATTTCTTGTATTCCACTACTACCAACTTCACGTTTCTGAGCAAATTACTTAATAAAGCAGCTAGAAAGTCATCAAGAAAATACATAAAAATTCATTCCACTTATAAAATATATTGACGCCCTTCTAATCTTCAATCTGATATCAATCTGAAATCAGATGTTTACAGAATAACCATATTTAATAGATTTCCAGAAGATTTTCGTGTTCATTCCTGTTCTAATTATAAAATCCTCTAGGAAATTGTCGAAGCCTTTCTTAAAACCAGCGACATTAACCACTCTTACCACAATCTCTGGCAATGCATTCCAGAGCTTAACTATTCTCTGAGTGAAAAAATATTTCCTCCTATTGGTTTTAAAAGTATTTCCCTGTAACTTCATTCAGTGTCTCCTAGTCTTTGTAATTTTTGACAGAGAGAGAAAAAAAAAAAATCGATCCACTTGTACCCGTTCTACACCACTCAGGATTTTGTAGACGTCAATCATATCTCCCCTCAGCCGTCTCTTTTCCAAGCTGAAGAGCCCTAACCTTTTTCGTCTTTCCTCATACGAGAAGAGTTCCATCCCCTTTATCATCTTGGTCGCTCTTCTTTGAGCCTTTTCTAGTTCCGCTATATCTTTCTTGAGATAAGGAGACCAGAACTGAATGCAACACTCCAGGTGAGGTCAGCACTTTGGAACGAAACAGAGATGTTATAGCATTTTTAATCTTGTTAACCATCCCTTTTTAAATAACATCTTTGCTTTTATGGCCATCACTGCACATTTGGCAGAAGTTTTTCATTGCATTGCCTACATTGACACCCAGGTCTTTTTCTTGGGCACTAATCCCCAAGGTGGACCCTAATATCTGGTAGCTATGATTTGGGCTTATAAGTGGAAAGATTTAATTTGTATATCCTAGATGACTTTCTAGCTTCTTTGATTTGTTATCTGCTTAGTGTTAAGTGCTAAATTTTACATATGGCACCCCAAAAATCAGTGCTGCACTATTCTATAAACCTTATACTTTTGTTTTTTCAAGTGCAACACACTAATAACTCCTGAAAAATAGGCCATTGCTAGATCGAGAATGTCTATATAAAGAATATTAAAGATAATGATAGAGACTATGGATCTCAAGTGCCTGCGGTTATTTAGCCGTTAGAACCAGTCTTGGCTAGTAACCCACATGCGGGCTATAATCAGTCCAAATGTCTCTTTTTTTTAGAAGGCTCCCTTAACGGCTAGAACACACCGAGGTTGCATTAAATGTAACTGCAATAGCAAAATGTCTACTTCCTGAAGAAGCTTTTGTTTACAAAGACAAAGTGAAATGGAGATCTTCCGTCGTATTACTTCCGGATGGCCGGGTAGAAAACTACACCTGAGCTAAGATAAAATTTTGAACAAAAAGGAAAAAAAAAAAATATATATATATATATATATATATACATATATATATATATACATATATATGTACTTGTATTGCAAGACATTGCTTGTATATCAAGTTAAAATTTAAGCAAATGTTTTGCTTGTCTTGTAAAACACTTGCAAACCAAGTTACTTGCAATCCAAGGTTTTACTGTGTATATATATATATATATATATATATATATATATATATATATATATATATATATGTATATATGTATATATATGTATATATGTATATATGTATATCAAGTTAAACAAAAGCTTCTTCAGGAAGTAGACTTCTTCAGGAAGTATACATATATATATATGTATATATATGTATATATGTATATATATGTATATCAAGTTAAAATTTAAGCAAATGTTTTGCTTGTCTTGCAAAACACTTGCAAACCAAGTTACTTGCAATCCAAGGTTTTACTGTGTATATACACAGTAAAACCTTGGATTGCAAGTAACTTGGTTTGCAAGTATTTTGCAAGACAAGCAAAACATTTGCTTAAATTTTAACTTGATATACAAGCAATGTCTTGCAATACAAGTACATACAGTATACACACATCACAACTGAGCCGATGGTTCTTCTCCCTCTGATACTGCGAGTGTAGCGACTGTTCTAAACGAGCAAAGTCTTGCAATACGAGTACATACAGTTTACACGCGTCCCATCATCACAACTGAGCCGATGGTTCTTCTCTCTCTGACACTGTGGAAGTGTAGTGACTGTTCTAAACGAGCAAGATCTTGCAATACAAGTTCGTATAGTATTTTGTATTAAAGTTTATGGGTTGTGAATCGAATCGTCTTGAGTTTTCATTATTTCCTATGAGGAAATTCGCTTTGATATATGAGTGCTTTGGATTACAAGCATGCTTCTGATACGAATTAACGCTCAAACCAAGGTTTATACAATACCATATTTATAGGTGCATATAGAGATAATTGCATCTAAAGAATAAAAAAGCACAACAGTATAATAGTATAATAGTAAAAGTTTCTACATAAAATTAAATTTTAAATTTTAAAAAAGAGACATTTGGACTGATGATAGCTCGCATGTAGGTTACTAGCCAAGACTGGTTCTAACGGCTAAATAACCGCGGGCACTTGAGATCCATAGTCTCTATCATTATCTTTAATATTGTTTATATAGACATTCTCGATCTAGCATTGGCCTATTTTTCAGGCACTATGCTATAAACCAGCGGTCTCAAACACGCGGCCCGCGGGCCACATGTGGCTTTCCAAGTTTTATTTGCGGCCCGCGGTCTGGACTGGATCATTCTCTTCCTTTTGGAGCAGCAGTGTGTCTGGTCAATTCGTTCCGTTCAAAGCCGCGGGTTGGCGGCTCCTTGCGCTATCCACTCCTGCATCGAAAACCTCTCTGACATCACAACATCAGAGAGGCTTCAGACGCAGGCGCAGATCTCGCAAGGAGCTGCTACCCGCGGCTTTGAACGGAACGAGCCGTCCAGACACGCTGCTGCTCCAGTGGCGTACCAAGGTGGGGGCGGTCCGCACAGCTGGCCACCCTCCACTGTTCTCCCTAGAGTGCGGCTCGTCTAGAGCAGTGGTGCCCAACCTGCTTCCCTTCCCTTCTCACCGCTGCCATCGGGGAACAGGCCGGCACCATGCTCTTTGATCTCTCTGCTTCTCTCACCACCCGACCACAGTTTTGACATCGAGAGGACGTTCTGGCTAGCCAATCGCTGCCTGGCTGCCCAGAACGTCCTTTCTGACGTTAGAATTGACATCAGGCGGCGAGAGTTGGTTGGCCCAGTGGAGAAGAGAAGCGTGGAAATCTCGGCCTGTTCCCGATGGCGGCAGCAGCAGCATCCTATTCCCCGGCGGCGGTGGCATGGGGGAGGGCAGGAAGGAAGAAAGAAAGAAAGAAGGGGGGGACAGGGAGCCAGAAACAAAGCAAAAAATGGGACATGGAATCAGAGATAGACAGACATAGAGAAAGAAAGAAAAAGTTGTGAGAGGGAATGAGGTCTGGAGGAGAGGAAGCATACAGGAGGCTGAAAGAAGGGAAGAAATATTGGATGCACGGTCAGAAGAATAAAGTGCAACCAGAGACTGATGAAATTACCAAACAAAGGTAGGAAAATGATTTTATTTTCAATTTAGTGATTGAAATGTGCCAGTTTTGAGAAAGGAAAGATATTAAACTTTAAATGTGAGTGCTGCAGAAAAAATAGAGTATTTGGAGGGCCGCAGAAAAAATAGTTAATGTCTTATTAAAGAAATGACAATTTTGCATAAGGTAAAACTCTTTATAGTTTATATATCTTTCCTTTTAACTGTTAAAGGAAAGTTTTATAAACTATAAAGAGTTTAACCTCATGTAAAATTGTCATTTCTTTAATAAGACATTAACTATTTTTTTCTGCGGCCCTCCAAGTACCTAAATGTGGCCCCACAAAGGGTTTGAGTTTGAGACCACTGCTATAAACCATGCCTGAAATGTGTTCTAAGAGTGAAGAAGAGAAGTATGCAACACTTCTAGAGTGCCGAATTAAGGGAAGGATATATATTTGGGGGGTGGTTGAGCAAAGTAGAAATGTTGGGAGTTAAGTGTGAAATCGGAAGAGACAAAGAAAGGATTTGGATTTGATGGGTTGAGTATTGAAGGGGGGGAGGAACAGAGTGAATCCAGGAAACATGAAAGAAACCTATACCCTCCCATACAGCTCCTGCATATCTATCTCCCCACACCCCTAACCTCCTCCCAGATGCAAATCTCCCTCAGGCACACATTCGCATATTCCCAACAAATTTCATAAATAATTTTTTTTTTTAAATTAAAAAATCTTGTCAATGGGAGGGGGGAGGGCAGTGCTAGGCAGAGGATGACGCTAGACTGGATCAGGGGGTGGGGCCCCACCGGACTAGTTCACACAGGGCCCCACAATTACTAAGACCAGCTCTGGAGCAAAGACCGATTCTGGATTGTGGTGCACATACACATGTATACACCAGTATTCTAAACTTTTATGTATGTAATTGCCATGGAAACATTAACACCCACTTTATAGAATTACTCACTAGGTGACAGGTTTGGGGGGGCGATTTATATATGGTCATCTGCCCAAGATCAAATCATACCACAAAGCCGTATACTGTAACAAAAAGTGTCTGGAATAAAAAGTGACAGCTGTATTATATTTCTATGCAGATTGAATGGGGCCTATATGTCTTTTGTGCCATCATCTACTCTGAGATCCCTCTTGTGTATTAATCAGGCCCTTCACATATTTGCCCTTTCTGTTTAGGTAACTTTGCCTGCACAGTTTGCCGGATAAAAGGAGGATGTGACAAAGGTAGGCTACAATATTAACTCTCCATAATAAGTGCTGCCTGGCTATATTTGTGCAGATAAGATGGTCCACACAAATCACTAGTCTAACGTCTGGATAACTTATCCGCTTAGGCCAAAATTCAGCACCGATAAAATTTAACAAAGCGCTATTCTATAAAAGGCGTTCAGAATTGGGCTTCATTTATAGACTAGCTTACGACGCCGGGATCCATACCCAATTTTAAGCATAAGGATTTACACCAAAGCCCTGATTCTTTAAAAAGTGCCTACCGTTAGGCACCCAGATCGCATGCCTAGCAGATCTAGGCGCTTAACTTAGGGGTCCTTTTACTAAGGCGTGCTAAAAATTATATCCTATGGACGCGTTAGCATTTAGCAAGCACTAAGATGCACTAGCTCGCCTTAGCAAAAGGACCCCTTAATTTTTTAATTGGTTCAATTGGCACTGTTAATTAATTAATTTGCCAGTAGGTGCCTAACTCAGGAGGCATGATGTAGGCGTCTAAACTGAGGTGTCTACCAGCACTTACCCAACAGTAGGCATGGTAGGGACAGGGTCTGGGCAAGGATTGAGTTAGGCACTGTAGGCATTTTGGCCAGGGTAACAAGGCCTAATATATCAGCGCCTACGTTTTTGATACCTACGGTGCCTAACTCGAGTTAGGCGCCACTAGGCATGATTCTACAAATGGTGCCTAACTTTGAATCAATAAATTAATTTTTTATTGTATTTATTTATTCAATTTTCTTCCAGGAGAGCTCAGAATGGTTTACATGAATTTATTCTGGTACTCAAGCATTTTTCCCTGTCCCAGCAGGTTCACAATCTCTTATCTAGTGTACCTGGGGCAATGGGATTAAGTGAGTTGCCCAGGATCACAAGAAACAGCGTGGATTTGAACCCACAACCTCAGGGTGCTGAGGCTGTAGCTTTAACCTCTGCACCACTCTAGAAATCATAATGAAGTAAAAGTGAGCCAAGTATAAGACACTCAAGCCATTGTGACATCACTGATGAGGTTGGCTCTCAGGCATTGGTGGAATGAGGTATTATGACATCACAATACGAGCTCTGATTACTAGTTATTTATTCGATCTTCTATACCGTTCTCCCAGGGGAGCTCAGAACAGTTTACATGAATTTATTCTGGTACTCAAGTATTTTTCTCTGTCTGTCCCGGTGGGCTCACAATCTGTCTAATGTACCTGGGGCTATATAAATCATAAACTACCTGTATTCCACTACTGTTCTGATATACAGGATTCAAATTATTTTATTCTTTTTCAACTAAAAATATTAGTAAAAAAAATTAAATTAAATGTGTGTAAAGTGCTCAGTACCCTTGCCTCCTGCATATAAGTCACAAGCAATGACAACTGGGGACCATCATTGCACTATTACTGTTCCTGACCTACCAATGTGCTTAATGCCCTTCCATGGAGTAAAATGGCCTGAGGAGTCCATCCCAATTGATTCTGAGCAAAAATCAAGGGATTTTGAGGCAGATGGAGGCAAAAGAAAAATATATAGTTTAAAATCCAAGATGGCTGCTGCCAGAAAAATCACACCAAAAATGCCCCGTGGAGACCTCCCTGAAGGAAAAACATCATAAGGACTGGGTTTTGGAGGTGGGGGACATGGGCTCTGGGGTTAGAACCCCTCAAATTAAACTTTTAATGGACCCCCAATTTTCCCCATGGGCTTCAATACCCTTATTCACTGTGCCATGCGGTGCCTGTCTGCTTCAGCATAGAATTTCAGAAGGAATTAAAGGGAGAAGAAATCTGCCTCATAGTTTCACTGGAAGAACCTGGTAGTTTCTGCTGATAAATGTGGTTAAGCGCTGCCGAATATTGGTTGACGGGCTGCTGAGCGTGATTTAACGAGGTAGGAGTTACTCTTGCCTGGTTAAATCTTTTTGAATATTGGCGCACACAATCTCTAGCTATATCCCCGCTGTGATGACCTATGTTGTGGCACAGTGCTAATACCCTGGGTAAGAGTCCTTTCTTACCTGGCTGCTTCTTGTGGATCTGTTGAAACATGCTCTTGTACCAGTCCCGGGGCTTGTCTACACTCTAAAGCAGGAGATAAAGAAAAAATACAAAAATATTAAGCAAGAAACTGGTAAAGGTCAGGTTTTCTCCCTCCTCTCCCCGCCCACAAAAAAAATCACTGCTGAAATAAAAACATAATCAGAGGTAGCATTAAAAAAGCATCATTTACGTGCCTGATATATTGGCGTTCACGTCTAAAATACTTACACAGTAAGTTTCTGTCGTAATGAGCCGAAACTTCTCTTTCTCCATGCACTATGCTCTACATGGGCATACCAAAAAGGCTCATAAATTTGGAAGTGGCACAACACTCTAAGATTAGGTTGAGCGTCAGGTAGTTCATGGACCCCCAACGTTGGTTCTGGCTTGAAAGCCATTAAGACAAGTGTTGCTGCTCTTCCTTAAAGTACACATTTAAAGTACATAGTTGATAAATTGATTTTAAGCTTTGATAATACAATAATAAATTAAGGAGATCATATTAAAAATTGATAATAGGGTTGTACCCTCAGTCAGTTAGTTAGTTCTTTTAATTAATCTTCTATATATATAAAATCGGAGGTATGTATGTGTGTATGTGTGTGTGTGTGTGTGTATGTGCCGCGATCACGCAAAAACGGTTTGACCGATTTGAACGAAACTTGGTATGCAGATCCCTCACTACCTGGGATGATATGTTCTGGGGGTCTCGCAGCCCACCTGCACACGTGGGCGGAGCTACAAACAGAAAATCAGATTTCACCCATTCATGTCAATGGAAAAAATGTAAAAAGCTGCCATTCTCACAGTAATTCAAAAACGGCTTGACCGATTTGAACAAAACTTGGTATGCAGATCCCTCACTACCTGGGGTGATATGTTCTGGGGGTCTCGCGGCCCACCTGCACACGTGGGCGGAGCTACAAACATAATATCGGATTTCACCCATTCATGTCAATGGAAAAAATGTAAAAAGCTGCCATTCTCACAGTAATTCAAAAACGGCTTGACCGATTTGAACAAAACTTGGTATGCAGATCCCTCACTACCTGGGGTGATATGTTCTGGGGGTCTCGCGGCCCACCTGCACACGTGGGCGGAGCTACAAACATAATATCGGATTTCACCCATTCATGTCAATGGAAAAAATGTAAAAAGCTGCCATTCTCACAGTAATTCAAAAACGACTTGCCCGATTTGAACGTAACTTGGTATGCAGATCCCTCACTACCTGGGGTGATATGTTCTGGGGGTCTCGCGGCCCACCTGCACACGTGGGCGGAGCTACAAACAGAAAATCTTATTTCACCCATTCATGTCAATGGAAAAAATGTAAAAACCTGCCATTCTCACTGTAATTCAAAACTGGCTTGACCAATTTGTACAAAACTTGGTATGCAGATCCCTCACTACCTGGGGTGATATGTTCTGGGGGTCTCACTGCCCACCTGCACACGTGGGCGGAGCTACAAACAGAAAATCAGATTTCACCCATTCATGTCAATGGAAAAAATGGAAAAATCTGCCATTCTCACTGTAATTCCAACTATAAAACACTTTCTATGACACTATAACCACTAGGGACATCGTTTCTATTCTACCACGGACACCATACATATAGAGTTTTTATGTTCTAACTGTGTTTGTAACTGTTTCCTTCATGCACCCCAGTTCATAATGTTATTACATTACATGAGTACTCACATATCCTGAACTAGGAGCACAGGTTCCATTCTGAACCGGGAACAAACTACATGGAGTTTCTTTTCAACCTGAGTTTCCACATATTGAGTTGTTTAAATCAATACTGAAACTTTTGGATGCCACTTATTCCAACAGATCTTTCTTTTCAGTTTAAGAGATTGCAAATTTCAGTGAGACTTGCATTCTCTATCACAATCAACAAATCACAGGGACAGATTATTACATACTGTGGAGTGGATTTAAGATCCCCCTGTTTTTCCCATGGACAACTCTATGTTGCTTGATCAAGGGTGGGTTCACCCAAGAATTTATATGTTCTTGCTCCTGGAGGTGAAACTAAAATTGTTGTTTATAATCAAGTTTTGTGTTAGTTGTATTGTATTCATTTTGTCAAATATTTCACATTATAATTTGATTATTATACTTTTTATAAAGCTGTAAAAAAATAATTTCATTCACCACTATAAAGTATCTTTATTTCAATCCATTTACTGTGTTATTGCTATAATTAAATACCCGTGCAACGCCGGGTCATCAGCTAGTGAATAAATAAACAATTAAATTTGAGTTTAGGAAGGAGGTTTTGAAGTAAATGATTACATCACATGCATTCAGGATGAGGACTTGAAATAACATCTAAGTTATAAGAGGTCTCTTTATTGAGACCAATGCATTCTTTATGATACTTCAACCTCTCCACTGATTTCGGGGATGGGTTCTATTGTTAAATCAGGGTATCATTTAAATCATTAGAATAGTGGTTTAATAAGAGTGAAACATCAACTATAAATGAATAAGACACTGATGTGTAAAAGAAGATTATTTAAAGTAAGCATTATAAATTATCCTTTATATCCCCTCTTTTTTGCTGATGGATATTTAGTTGTGGGTTGGATAATCTAGAAATTGATCCGTGTGTGGTGTTTGAGCTGCATACCAAAGCATGTGTGATGTACTCTGCTGTTTTTATGCTGTGTCGTGCTTTCAATATTTTGAAAATAAAGCTATGTAACACATAAAAATGATGACAACCTTCCTAAATATAGAACTCCACCTCTCTAAAACACATGTATCTAACTCTAGACAACAGTCCACACATACCAGCAGGTGCACCCATCCAAAATATACATGCACACCCAAGCACATCACACAATGCAAACATGCAAGTAGGCAGTGTTGTACAATAATTGAGTTACTAGTAATTAGTTACTGTAGTTAATTACTTTTTTGCAGTAATCAGTCAAGTCAACTACTTATTCACAATGCCAGTAACTGTACTTAATTACTTTTGAAGAATAACTAGCACAACATGACAAGACGGAGAATGTGGTTGGCATGAATTAGTCAAACCTCCTTAAAATGAGAATCAAGAGATTAAGGGGTCCTTTTATCAAGCCGCGCTAGCGGGGTTAGCGCGGACATTTCATCACGCGCTAACCCCTGCGGCCGGCTAAAAAACTAACGCCTGCTCAATGCAGGCATTAGCGGCTAGTACGGCAGGCAGTTTAACATGCGGTATTACGCATGTTAAACCCCTACCGCAGCTTGATAAAAGGACCCCTAAGTTATGCAATATTCACATTGGGGTTGTGTATAATATGGATATTTTACCTCTTCACATACCATAAGGCAGAGGTGCTGAATATGCATGACCTGTAGTCACAATGACAGCTATATCCATTTAGTTATAGCCTATTTGGCGATCCTAAACTAAATTGATAGCATCCAGATAGCAACTGAATGTTGACACTATCTGGATAATATTTTACCCCACTCCTAACTGAACGCCTAATTGTATGGACCATATCTGGCCATTTGGTGATTTAAACAGTGTGATATTGTCTGTGGATAAGTCAACTTTACATTTCCTGGCTGCCACTAAACCCATAATTGCCTTTGAATATTGGCCCAATTGTTTTTCAGGGAAGGAGGGGAACATTTCTGAGGGGCTTTGGCCTAGGTCATTTTCAAAGAGGAAGTGTGCATGGACTTTGCAATGACTGCATCATTTTGAAAATTGTTCTGCAGCTCAAATCCCAGCCCTGTCGACTAGGTGCCAATATTTCAAAATGATTGGGAGTGCCAAACACAATACCAATTATCCTACTAGGTACGACCAGTAGGAAAAAGGAGGTATTGAAGCCCCTGTATAAGACTTTGGTGAGACCTCATCTAGAATATTGTGTACAATTCTAGAGACCACACCTTCAAAAAGATATAATCAGGAAGGAGTCAGACCAGAGGAAGGCTATTAAAATGGTCAGTGGTCTTCGTCATAAGGCGTATGAAGACAGACTTAAAGATCTCAATGTTTATACTTTGGAGGAAAGGTGGGAGAGGAGAGATATGATGGAAATGTTTAAATACATGAGTGCCATAAATGCACACAAGACAAGTCGCTTTTATTTGAAAGGATGCTCCAGAATGAGAGGGCATAGGATGAAGTTAAGAGGCGATAGGCTCAGGAGCAATCTAAGGAAATGCTTTTTTTACAGAAAGAGTGGTAGAGGCATGGAATAGTTTCCCGGTAGAGATGGTGGAAACAAAGGCTGTGTCTGAATTCAAGAAAGTGTGGGACAGGCACATGGGATCTCTTAGAAAGAGGAAGAGATAGTGGATGTTTCAGGAGGGGCAGAATGGATGGGCCATTTGGCCTTTATCTGCCATCATGTTTCTATGTTTTTCCTTTACCATTACCACATCCAAGATACTGAATCCAGCAAAGGAGATGATTTGGATAAGCTGGAGTGAGCTTCAATGGCACTCCAGTAGTTGGAACCTAAAGACAGTATCGGGTAGACTTCTAAGATCTATGGCCCAGAAATAACAAAGAAAAAAAAGTCATTTTAATTTAATCAAGAAATTGTAATGCGTGTGATTGAAATCAACGCATTTGCAGGATTTGAAGAGCATTTCGGCCAACTGTTTGAGGACCGCAGTGGAGGAATTTGGGGGCTATACGTGGCTTGGAGGCTGCGCATTGGAGACCATTAACCTATTCTATAACAGTAGCTGGGAGCCCAGATTCCATTATAGAACACTACATATAGGCACCTGCAGTTACACCAACTATAGACCTGGTCTAATTGTGGGCACTCAAATGCTGCAAGAAGACCCCTAATTTACTATTTTCTGTAAGTGAGAGCATGACCCATGCCCCTTCCACACTCCATCCATGTACGTGTTCCCTTTGCGTTTACATGTTATCCCCTGGATTCTATATATGGCACCCAAATTGGGTGAAATCCCAAGATGCGTGCGCAATTTAATTGGCCGGTGAGCAATAATTGAATGCTAACAGCCAATTGCTGATGTCAGTTGGCACCGCTATTCTGTAATGCTGAGTGCCCAAATCCCATAGCACGCAACTCAGAAGGGGGCATAGGCATGCCAGAAGCATTCTAAAAATTTGTGTGCTTTGTTACAGAATAACGGGTCAGAGTGCCAAACTTGGGTACAACATGTACACAAGGTTTCAGCAGGTATAAGTCTGGTGCCCACAGTTAGGAAGCTGGAATCTATGGGGAGATATAATTTTTATTTATTTACCATTTTTTGTGTTCTTTTTTTTTTTATTATTGTACTCTGCCTAGAACTTGATGGTGCAGCAGACTATAAATTCTATAGAATCTTGCCTAGCACTGATCTTTTCCGGGGCCCATTTTTCAGCGCCATTTATAAATTCTGGCCCTATACCGCTTGGGAGCGCCCTTACGGAACAGCATTTAGCTGCTTTGCTGTCAGTCGCGTGCATAAGTGTACACTGACCTGCAATAATGCCAGCATTCAGTGGCAGGTAATGTGGATACCTTGATTCATCCAGGGAAACTCAGAGTGTCAGTTTCAGAGCTGGGATACGAACTGTAGAACAGGGAGGTTGGCTTTGCTCAAGGTCACACACAAAGGAATTTAGAACTCATTTCCAAAGGCTCCTCCTGAATCATATTTCAGTGCTATAGCAACTAGGCACTCCCTCCAAATACTCATTAACTCAAAACCGCCTAGCATGACTTTCAAAACATATGTAGCAAATACTCCCTATGTGTCAAGGCGCTGACCCTCCAAGATGCACAAAGACAAGTATTCTTGAATGAATTAGAAAAGAAGAAAGATGTTTGCAAAGTCATAATGGCGCGAGCTCTGCTCTTTCTCGAGCTGTCTGATTGTCACTAGAGGAAAGTTCATGTCTGGTGGTGTCATTAGAAGAAAATGAACTGAGCACATTTCCGCAGTGTGAATGCTAGCCAGGGAGATGTGGGCTGGTTTCATTGCATATTATTTTAAAGACTGCCCTTCTTATAAAACAACTCAAAGCAGTTTGTAATAGTCTGAAATTCAATAACCGTGAAAATACCTCAAAAGCCCAATGCGTAGACTAACCCCTAGTCTGGGGTGCGGCTCAGTTACACACAGCTAAAAAACATGATAATGTAATAAATCCAAGTAGGCTGACCCAGAATACCATTTAACACCAACCACACTGATGAGGGGGTGCTGAAAAGTTTTCAGCCCAACCGAGAAGAGAATGACGTGGAGCCATGAAATAAGTTCAACACACTTGGCACATCGTGTCTGAAGTTTCTGTAACTCTTCCAAAAAATACTCCATCTGGTCACTGAACTACTGCTCCACTGCTACAATCATCTCCGAATCACTTGAAAATTGTCATAACCTTTCCAAACCTTAAAAATAGTTTGAACAGAAAATAGTCGGAGCAAGAGAGTAGGGTGGATGGTCTATGTAATGAAACCCCAACTGCGTCAAAACATCCATCGTTTTGCCAGTCTTGTGACCAGGTACATTGTCCTGCAAAAAGATGAACTCCTTTTTGCAGCTTCCCTCTTCTTCTTTCAATGTCTCCTTTAATTGGCTCAGCAAGTTACAGTAGTATTCTGCATTAACTGTTTGGCCCCTTGGAAGATAGTCAGTCATTACACCACCTTCCCGATCCCAAAACAATGTGGCCATGACCTTTCCTGCTAACTTTTGGGTCTTGAATTTCCTTGGCCTTGGAGAACCTGAGTGCCGCCATTGCATGGACGGTTATGTCTCAGGATCATAGTGGTTTCATCAACAGTAACTAGTCGTTCCCCAAAAAATTGGCAGCAGCTCACTAAATATGTTGCAAGATCAACTTAGACGTGTCCACTCAATGTTGTTTCTCATCAGCATTCAAACATTTGGGCACCTACTTGGCTGACAGCTTCCACATACCCAACACGTTCCCTGGATATCTGTAGTGTCTCAACAATTGTTTTAGCCAATATTCGCCGATCTATCAGAATCAGGTTAAGGACATGGTCAACAGTTCCAGGAGTTTACACCATTTGAGGCCTCCCAGACCTTGCTGCATCTTCGGTCGTGAAATCTCCACACTGAAAGTTTGCACACCACGTCTTCACTGTGGAGTATATGGGCATTTGTCACTCAATGTTTGCATCATACATTCATGGATTTCCTTTGGAGATTTCTTCTGCAGGAATAGAAACTTCATAACAGCTCACAGTTCCACACTTGGAAAATTCCATACTTTTCGTTGACATGGTTCAATCAATGATCTGAAACAATGTCAAAAACACAGCATTACGATTCTGCAAATTGGCACTTTGCAAAATAAAAATAACACTCTTTTCAGCTACAGTGGTAAAATAATGCTCAGAATTCAGGAAGCTGCTTGGACTAAGGACTTCTTAGCACCCCCTCGTTCACCCTTTCAGGTCTGCAAGAAGTACAATATGGTTATCTTTTTGACAAATTTGTTTGATTTTATATCTTTGCTGAAGTATTTCTGAAAGTTTCCTGTAATATCACCATCTGTATGCAGTCTCTTTTTGCTGTAAACCGCTTGGAACTGTTCTAGGTACTGCGGTACATAAAAAGAAAGTTATTATTATTATTATCGAGTATCTCTGTAATTGCCCATATCTATGTGAACACAAGTACATAAGAATATGAGTTGCCCTACTAGGTCAGACTGATGGTCCCTCTAGCCCAGGGGTAGGCAATTCCGGTCCTCGAGAGCATCCCAATGTCCTGTGTTCAACAGTAGCCAGTCCAGGTCACGTGGACCTGGCAGAGTCCCAAAAAGTAGCAAGATTCCATGTTACTTAATCTCAAGGTTAAGCAGTGGCTTTCTCTAGGCCTGCCTTAGTAACAGTTTATAGGCTTTGTCCAAATCTCTTCTAAACTTGGCTATTCCAACCGCTTTTACCATACCCTCCAGGAACAAGGTCTAATCATAACATTTGCTATACTGGGTCAGACCAAACTGACCAGATGACCACTGAAGGAATGTAAACATAGGGTTACCAGACGTCCGGATTTCCCCGGACATGTCCTCCTTTTGAGGACATGTCCAGGGGTCTGGACAACTTTTCATAACCTGGCACTTTGTCCGTGTTTTGAAAAGCTTTCCTTCGGGCAGGAGGGCATCTGCGTATGCGCAGATACGACGCGATTAGTGTCATGCGTGTATGTCCTGCCCGACAAGAGCAAGCAGCGGGGGCCAGGATCAGGGGCATGACAGGGCCGAACTGGGGTGTGATGGGGCGGGGATGGGTAGGACTGATGGGCCTGGGGGTGGGTCTAGGGGTCCAGATTTTCCAGACCGAAAATCTGGTAACCCTATGTAAACATGACACCCCCACCCCTCCGACACACTCCCCCAGTGGTCACTGACCCCTCTCAACCCCCAAAGATGTGAATGAAACAGTATATACCTGCTTGTATGACAGTTTCAGATGCTATGGCCAGTCCTAGTACAGCAGCAAGCAGGTCTCTGGAGTAGCCAAGTGGGTGGTGTAGTCAACTATAGAGATGGGGACTCAAGCCCATATTCCACTCTAACCACTGCCCTTGTAGTGGAACCTGTGAGGGTTCCATACCCCATTCTAATCCTATTGTACCCACATATAAGTGTCACCTGCAGGCATAAGAGCTATTGTTCTGGTGTATAGTAGGGTACAGTGGGTTTCAAATGGGTTTTGGAGGCCTTGCCATACAATATAAGGGGTCTATGGTGAGATGTGCACCTGGGGCCTTCTAAGTGAGGTTCCCTTCAGTCCCTTCACCCTGCCCCACTGCTCTGCTGGGATGTCTATGTGGCCAGTCTACTAAAAATGCTGGCCCCCTTCTACACCCCAGTGGCTTGTTCTATACTTTCTCTTTTGGAATTTTTTTTTTTTTAATCAAAAATCGTTCAAAAAGATAGATGCACTGAGTACAAACACATCCATTAAAAAAAAACAAACAAAAAAACCCCAACCCAGATGTCTTCCAGTTTTGAAAATGGGCATGTTGGGTACTTGATTTTTGTGCGTTTTCCGTGAAACATCTAAACTTGGAGTTAGGTGTCATATTGAAATGAAAATGCTCCTCTAAATGGCCTATTTGAAGACTGCCTACCTTCTCTTTGGATAAAATTATATACTGACGGTTCTATGAGTTTGTGGTGCCGTAAAACAGTCACTCTTTACTGCCTTCAAGATAGTGTCACTTTAGGTAACTGCCTGGCCTGCTTAATGGTTACTAGGCCCTGCTTCTAGTACGGAAGCCACTGTATCCTATAATAGCACACGTTCTGCTTTCCAGCTGCAAATTACCTGTTTGGTAAACTTTCACTGCATCGGCTCCTGAGATTTAAGGTAGAATGAGAGAAACACTCCAGGTGGGCAAGAGCAACCATACCTTTTCATGGTGTGCACCTGCTGCCATCTGCCCCTGCCTTAACTTGCATTCAGGCTGAGCACTTCCGTTTGTGCCCACCAGGAGGAGCACTAATATTGACTCCTTCACCTCTGTTATGATTAGAGAGCCCCCCCTCTACTAGGACATACAGCAAGGACCTGCAGAGAACTGAGCTCTGTAACTTCATCCTATGTGGCAATCCTCCAGCATCAGTCTCAGACCAAGAGGATGAACTAGAGGAAGCAGCCAAAGTGACGAGCTCATAAATAGACCCTGTCTTTCCGAATAAAATCCAAGTTGTTATAAAGCCTGCGAATTCTGCCGCACAAACAGCATCTTCCACAAGTTCTATAGCATATGAAGCAGCAAACTATCACAGAGATTGGTAATAAAGCCAAACAGAAACTAGTCGATATGATAAAGCAACAACAATATGCAGATTTGAAGCAGAAGGATTGATTCCTCCTGCTGCCCTGCTTTTAAATCTGTTATTTCAATTCTGATCCTGCAGTATGTTTCAAATGGCTTGTGATTCGGCTTTGATACTATAAATTATTGTGTATGCATTTTAATTTATTTATTCAATTTTCTATACTGTTCTTCCAGGCAGTGGTGAAGCAAGGGTGGGAGGTGCCCAGGACGGTGGCACTCCCCCCCCCCCCCAGCTCCTTCCATGCCAACCCCCCGCTCCTTCCATGCCAACCCCCCACATCCTCCTCTCCACCCGCCCCTCCCCCCCCCCCCCGCTTCTTCTGTACCCCCACACTACACTCACACCATCCCTTCACACCCCGTACCTCTAAATCTTCCCCAGCACGAGTAGCTTCTCTGCCTGCTGCTCATGCTGGCTTTCCCTCCGATGTAACTTCCTGACCCCGCGACCCAGAAGTGATTTCAGAGGGAGCCAGGCCTGTGCGAGCAACAAGCTAGAGTAGTTGCTCAAGCTGGCAAAGATTTTAAAGAGGTACGGGGAAGGGAAGGCATAAGCATGGCATGAGGGGGCGGAGAGGTGCCGGTGGCCCACCCCCTCTTTACTACACTAGTGCTCCCAGGGGAGCTCAGAATGGTTTACATGAATTTTTCCCAGGGACTCAAGCATTTTTCCATCTGCCCCAGCATGTTCACAATCTATCTAATGTACCTGGGGCAAAGGGGGGGATTAAGTGACTTGCCCAGGGTCACAGGGAGCAGCGTGGGTTTGAACTTCATAACCTCAGGATACGGAGGCTGTAGCTTTTAACCACTGCACCACACTCTGCCTTTTGAAAGGTTAAAAGCCTGCTTACCATGGACTACAACTCAACTCACGAGCACACTCCTCTTCAAAGTGGAAATGGCCCCATCACTGCAAGATGCAGCTGATGAGTCAATATCCACCTCTGGAAGTAAGAGCTGGTAAAAGTCAAGGGTGTAGTCTAGGTGGCAATTTCACAGCTGAGCCTAGGAAAAGGACTCAGAAATCAAATGCCTGATCTGTTGATTTTATCTCCTTAAAAAGGTCTGTATGTAACCTAAACCTACTAGAGAACTACTGCAAACCAAGAAATTTACAAAAACAATTGGTCTATTTACCAATTTATGTTGATTGGTTGAAATGGGTTAATACATGTCAACACATATTACACCAGGTTTCATTCAATTACATTGGTTGCCAGTAAAAGCAAGGATTTATTTAAAGCTTTGTGTTATGATTTTTAATATTCTATATGGCCAGGTGCTATATCTTATTTAATGGAAGACCGCTGTTACGTGTGTCTGCTTGAATGTTAACTTGTAACCTGTTCTGGGCTTTTTGGGAGGACGGGCTAGAAAATATACTAAATAGAATTGCTTCTGTACAATATTTATTTATTTATCTTCAATTTCTCTCACCAAAGACAATTAGATCATTTGTTCAGTGGAAGGCATCCTTCAATTTGGAATGATCTCCCTATTTCAATAAGATCTGTAAGTCAGTATAATGCTGTTAGAAAACTTTTGAAGACATTCTTGTTTAAAAAATATTTATCATCTTCTACTGTTAATGTTCTATTTGAATATTTGTCATTGTGACATAGGCGTCAGAAACGGGGGAGCCACAGGGGCCGTGGCCTCCCCCCAATTTGGCAGTGGCACTGCTCCCCTACCTACCTCCTCTTTTAGACGCTCTAATTTTAAATTTTCAGCATGTGGTATGTTATTCTTTCCTTCCTTTTTCCTCCTCCCCCCCCCAAGCGGGACCCTACAGCACAACATCTCTCTTCACCTCCCGACTCCCCCACACTTTCTCCCCAGTCGCTGTTATTTAAAATCTTCGGGCAGCCTTAGTGTTAACAAATTCAGCCTTCTGCCATCGGCCTGCCCCAGAAGTCTTCATTCAGTAGCGATTTCCTGTTCCCGCCTAGGTGGGCTGCTGCTGAAGGGTTCCATGGCAGGCCAAAGGCAGAAAGCTGAACTTGTTGACACTGTGGTGTGGCTGCCCAAAGATTTTAAATAACAGCGACCGGGAAGGAGATGTGGGGGAGTCGGGAGCTGAAGAGAGATGTCATGATCCTGCTGGGGAAGGGGGGGAAAAGAAGAACATACTCTACACGCCACAGGCTGGGATACAGGGTTGGGAAGACAGGGACAGATGCTGCATGGGCTGGGAGGGGGAAGGCAGAAAAGGACCAGATGTACGGGCTGGGAGGAGGTTGGGAATTACAGATGCTGCATGGGCTGGGGGTTTGGAAAGGACAGATGCTGCATGGATGGGGAGCTGGGAAGGGAGGGGGAAAAGTGATGCTGCCAGTGGGGGAGGGAAGAGAAAAAGAGAATTGTTGGACATAGGTGCATGGAGTGGGAGGGAAAGAGAGATGGTATACATGGGGAAAGGAAGAAAGAGGGAGAACTGTTGGACATGATAGTTGTGGGGAGAAGGGAAGGAGAAATGTTAATTGGGATGGAGGAGAGATGACACAAAGAAGGGACAGATGTCGGAATCTGGAGAAGGGTGATGGAAGGAGAGAGAGTTGTCAGGCCACTGGAAGGAGAAGGAGAGAGAGATGCCAGGGAAGGGAAGGAAGAGAAGGAGAGAAATTTTAGACCATGGGAAGAGGGAAGGAAGAAGAGAGATGTCGGACCATGGGAGAGGAGAGAGATGTCAGACCATAGGAGGGGGGAAGGGGGAAGACAGAGATGTCAGACCATGAGAGAGGGAGGAGATGGTGCACAGCAATGGTTGCAGCAGGAAGAGAGATAGAAGAAATGCCTTTTCTGGATAGATGGGAACAGGGGTGAAGAAAGAGAAAGAAGATTGTACGTAAATCTTTAAAACCCACTTTATTTGCTAAACATTTTGAAAATTAATTTTCTTGAAATTTTGTCATTATCCCTTATGGTTTGTTTCTGTTAAGTTAACTATTGTAAACCAAGTCGAGCTTTCTTAGAATGATGACTCGGTATATAAAGCCAAGCCTTAGATTAGATTAGAAGGGAAGACACGGAAAAGTAGATTTTGAGATGAAAGCAGAAAAATAGAACATAAGAACATAAGAACATAAGAAGCGCCATCTCCGGATCAGACCTTCGGTCCATCAAGTCCGGCGATCCGCACACGCGGAGGCCCTGCTAGGTATACACCTGGCTTATTTTATAGCCAACCATATCTTTATATGCCTCTCTCAAGGAGATATGCATCTAGTTTGCTTTTGAAGCCTAGGACTGTCGATTCCGCAATAATCTCCCCTGGGAGAGTATTCCAGATGTCAACCACTCTCTGTGTGAAGCAGAACTTCCTGATATTAGTCCTGAACTTGCCCCCCCTTAGCTTCATTTCATGTCCTCTTGTCCGTGTCAAATTGGACAATGTAAATAGTTTTTTCTGCTCTATTTTGTCGATTCCTTTCAGTATTTTGAAGGTTTCGATCATATCCCCACGCAGTCTCCTTTTCTCAAGGGAGAACAATCCCAGTGTTTTAAGTCGATCCTCATATTCCAGTTTCTCCATACCCTTCACTAGTTTAGTTGCTCGTCTCTGCACCCTCTCCAGCAGTTTTATATCCTTCTTTAAGTAGGGAGACCAATGTTGGACGCAGTATTCCAAGTGGGGTCTGACCATTGCCCTATAAAGCGGCATTATAACTTTCTCCGATCTACTCGAGATTCCTTTCTTTATCATGCCCAACATTCTATTTGCCTTATTTGCCGCTGCCGCGCATTGTGCCGACGGCTTCAGGGTCCTATCTATCAGTACACCCAGATCCCTTTCTTGTTCACTTTTTCCCAGAGTTGCACCTGACATTCTGTACTCGTATTCCTTATTTTTACTGCCTAAATGCATTACCTTGCATTTCTCCACGTTGAACTTCATCTGCCATTTCTCCGCCCATTTTTCTAACCGACACAAATCGCTCTGGAGTTCCTCACTGTCCTCCTGCGATCTGATTGCCCGGCAGAGTTTTGTGTCGTCTGCAAACTTGATGATCTCACTGGATGTTCCGTTTTCCAGGTCATTGATATAAATATTAAAAAGGATCGGCCCAAGTACCGAGCCTTGGGGTACACCACTAGTCACTTTCTCCCAGTCGGAGAACTTCCCATTTATGCCCACTCTCTGCTTCCTGTTTTCCAGCCATTTGCCTATCCATCTTTGTATATCTCCTTCTATGCCATGGCTTTGTAGTTTCCTAAGAAGTCTTTTGTGTGGAACTTTGTCAAATGCTTTCTGGAAGTCCAAGTATATTATGTCCACCGGCTTTCCACTATCAATTTGCTCGTTCACGGTCTCAAAGAATTGGAGTAAATTCGTCAAACACGATTTCCCTTTCCTGAATCCATGTTGACTGGGTTTCATCAAGTCATGTGTGTCCAAGTGCTGAACTATGCTATCCTTGATCAGTGATTCAATCATCTTGCCGGGGACAGATGTAAGACTCACAGGTCTATAGTTGCCCGGTTCTCCTCTCGATCCTTTTTTGAAAATTGGCGTGACGTTCGCTTTCCTCCAGTCGTCTGGTATCTGACCAGTTCTGATTGACAGGTTTGCAAGTTTTTGCAGTAACTCTCCGATTTCGACCTTCAATTCCTTCAAGACTCTCGGGTGAATTTCATCCGGTCCAGGGGATTTGTCACTTTTAAGTTTGTCGATCTGGTAGTATATCTGATCTAAGTTCACTTCAACTGTGGTGAGGCTGTCCTTTATTTCTCCTGTAAACAGTTTCTCCACTTCAGGTATTGTTGAGGTGTCCTCCTTCGTAAAGACAGACGCAAAGAAGGAATTTAGTTTGTCTGCGATTTGTTTATCTTAAAAGTTAATGCCAAAGATGGATGTAGTATAAACATAAAAACTCTCCCCAATATATCAATATGTCCTAAAAGACTCGATCATTGATTAGTGATACTTCCATATGCTCAGAAAAGTGGAGCTCTATTGGGGAGTGTTGGGCCCCCCCTGGCGGAGTTCACCGTCCAGTCATAGCGTATGTTTTTTCACAATCGCTGAAACAGGTTTTTCATCTGATAGCATAGACAATTTCTATTTTTTTCTATTTTTACTTTATACTTTTCTGTGTTTACTTATGTGAACTTAATTGTATATATTTTTGCAAATATCAGATGACAACACCGCAAATCTAAAGTAATCTTCACTTAGCTTAAGTGAAGTATGGGATGTAGGGCAGAAAGTGAAAAAGGAGAGAAAAACAGCAAATGGATAAGAAGGCCCTGGAAGCACAGAGCACAGACAGAAGGAAGTGCAACCAGAGACTGGGAAAAGATGATAGAAAAATAAAATCACCAGACAACAAAGGTAGGGAATATGATTTTATTTTCAATTTAGTGATTGAAATGTGTCAGTTCTGAGAATTTATATCTGCTGTCTATATCTTGCACTGTTCAGGAAGAAATTAATTGCTTCCTATTTCTCTGGTGTTATAATGCAATGTAGAGTCTGGTATCTTAGGGTTTTGTTTGTGTATATTAGTTCTTTTACAAAACCATAGCATGGTTTTTAGCGCCGGCCGTGATGGTAACAGCTCCTATGCTTATAGAATTCCTATGAGCGTTGGAGCTGCTACCACCACAGCTGGCGCTAAAAAACACACTACGATTTTGAAAAAGGTGGGGGGGGGAGTTAGTTTGTGGTCTGTGTTTGCATTGAGGTTATCTGTGCTCTGCAAGGGTGACCAAGGCCAAGTGTTCTGGTAGGAATGAATGTTGAGAAGCAAACAGTGTAGTTTAATTTTATGGTTAACCATTATGTATTGTTAATAAGATCATATTGTGTGTTTATATGAAAAATTAATGGAAACAATGGCATTAAAATTAGTACTATTATTAAGGGGGTGGAGCTTGGGCAGGGTCTGGGGTGGAGCTTCCCCCCCCAACATAAAAGTGTTCCATTGCCTATGCTTGTGCCACTACAATAGTATAGGGGTCTTTGGTAGCAAGGGCTCTAAAGAAAATCTGTATTACTGCACAGAATTTGGAAGCAACCCTTGGAAGCTCCCTGTGCCCCCTTGAAGGGTATCTTAGGGCCACTAGGGGGTATCTATGTTTCCTGGAAAGATTCTGGGAGCAGTCCTTAGAAATTCTCTGTTCCCCCTGGGAAGGCTTCTCTAGCTTACTAGCGGGTATTTGTGCCCCTGGGATGGTTTTGGGAAACTGATCCTGGGGATTCATGTGCCCACTGTAAAGGTATCTCTGTTCTGTGGGATGGTGGAAGGTGTCTGTGCCCTCTGAAATTTGCTTTCCAACTTACAGATCTTGAAGCAATAGGCATCCCTGATTCATCCACTGGTCCAATGCCATCATATTTTATCCATCTTTTCTCCCATCTTCTGTCAGTATTCTCCCTAACTGAGCCTGTCGTCCTCATCTCATTTCTGGAGTTTGCTGAAAGGGTCTTCTCCCTGCTGTTCTCTACAAGGCCCAATACCGGTCCTGTTAGAAACAGAGCAGATGAAAACTGTCGGCCTGTGAGACCATCCCACTTAGACATTATGAATCATGCTTCAAAATGCATGTATATAACTATCACCATAAGTAATGTGTGATCTTAATCAGTCACTTAGATATTTTATTCAACTATTTATGGATAATTGGATAGTGATACAGTAATCCTTCCTATCTCTAAGGAAAAACGGCTTAGATCATCATTGATCCATTTCTTACTATTTAGATTTTTATACTAATTATTATTTTACTGTGTTTTTTTTACTCTTAATTAAGACACTTATTTTTTAAGTTGCAGTTCTTAGTTGTGACTCTGTCAGCTGCGGAGTCCTGCTGACATGTTTTGCCCCTTGGGCTGTATCAAGGCCATCCCCTGCATATCAAAAGATATTAATTACTACATCTCCCATCGATATAACCATCTCAATTATATATCATTCAAATCTTTAATTACTTAGTTACTATTTTGTTGCTTACCATTTAATACCGCATGCCGTCATCCAGTCGTGCCAATGCTTTAACAAGATGATGATGGCGCTGTTTAGAAAAACTTTATTTAACCGCATCAGTGACATCAGATTAGTATTTCATTATAATTATTCCCTATCTTATGGATCGTGGCTCACTCATAGCATAATTTTCATAAAAGGGTTGTCCATTCGATTTCTAAGTTTAATCCATTTCGTATTACTGTGTCTAGCATGAAAATCCATCTTTGCTCCCTATAGTTCAACATACGCTCATAATCGAGATAGCTATATCCATGGGAGATGTAGTAATTAATATCTTTTGATAAGCAGGGGATGACCCTGATACAGCCCAAGGGGCGAAACATGTCGGCAGGACTCCCCAGCCGACAGAGTCACAACTGAGAATTGCAACTTAAAAGATAAGTGTCTTAGTTAAGAATAAAAAAAACCCACAGTAAAATAATTATAAATAATATAAAAATCAAAAAGTAAGAAATGGATCAATGACGATCTAAGCAGTTTTTCCTTAAAGAGATATAAAGGATTACTGCATCACTATCTGATGATGCATAAATAGTTGAGTAAAATATCTAAGTGACTGATTAAGATCACGTTACTTATGGTGATAGTTCTATACATAAGTATGATTATTAAACAGGTATAATTCCAAATGTTTAAGTTCCATCCAGGATGTCTTATAAAATGTTTGATTATCACTGCAAGACATTCAAATCTAGCCTGTCCTTATAAGAACATAAGAACATAAGAAATGCCTCTGCTGGGTCAGACCCAAGGTCCATTGTGCCCAGCAGTCCGCTCACGCGGCGGCCCAACAGGTCCAGGACCTGTGCAGTAATCTTCTATCTATACCCCTCTATCCCCATTTCCAGTAGGAATTTGTCCAATCCTTTCTTGAACCCCAGTACCGTACTCTGCCCTATAACGTCCTCTGGAAGCGCATTCCAGGTGTCCACCACACGTTGGGTAAAGAAGAACTTCCTAGCATTTGTTTTGAATCTGTCCCCTTTCAACTTTTCCGAATGCCCTCTTGTTCTCTTATTTTTCGAAAGTTTGAAGAATCTGTCCCTCTCTACTCTCTCTATGCCCTTCATGATCTTGTAAGTCTCTATCTTGTAAGTCTTATGCACGCCAAAGCCCGCCTATAACACACCTCCACCATGCCCATCTAGTGCTCTGGACGCACATAGGCCGGGACACCTTGCTAGACATCCAGAAAGGCGGTTTTGATTATCAGCACTTGGACGTCCTGGTGATTAGGACATCCAAGTGCCGATTTTGGATGTTTTTTGACATCTATATTTTTAAATTATGAGCCCGATAGTTAAGGTTAGGTTTACCTCCATTCCTGTGGTGAACATTTTCAGAGAAGTTCAAGATCAGTGTATTTGAGCCTCCATCTCGGATCACTGGAACCTTCAAGTGAAGACAAAAACCAGTTACAGTATATATGATCCTTGGACACTGAAGAGCAGATATGCTGGACTCTGGGGCGCAGTAGCACAGGATGTTGGGCTCAAGATGTCTGGCTCTTGGGTGTAGATCAGTGGTCTCAAACTCGCGGCCCGGGAACCACATGTGGCCCACTAAGTACTATTTTGAGGCCCTCAGTATGTTTACAAAAGTAAAATAAAACAGTTTCTTGATCATATGTCTCTTTAGTTATAAATGACAATATTATTATTAAGACTTAGCCAAAAGGAAAGATTTATAAACGATAAAGAGTTTTACCTCATGCAAAATTGTCATTTCTTTAATAAGACATTAACTATTTTTTTCTGAGGCCCTCCAATTACCTACAAATCCAAAATGTGGCCCTGCAAAGGCTTTGAGTTTGAGACGACTGGTGTAGATGCACTGGTTATCTACTGCTGATGTTGTAGATACAGGGATGAGGAAGCACAGAATTAAGCAGGCAATTCTATAAATTGGTGCTTACACTTATGTGCTACTTATATGCAACACTGCTGAGAAAAACTGGCATATAAGTGCGCAAGGTGTTATTCTATAAAGGCAAGCGTAACTGGTTTGGTTGGTAAGTAGAAGGGAGCTTGCCGATGGGCAGAGCAAGGCAGGGGCACCAATTGGCATGAGTACCTTATAGAAATCTGTACGTTACATGCGCCCTTGCCACATTCACATGCCAGCAGTCACACCATGGGCTCCTTTTACAAAGGTGCGTCAGGGCCTTAACACGTGGAATAGCGCGCGCTAAAATGCCCCACACGCAAGCCGCTACCGCCTCCTTTTAAGCAGGCGGTAATTTTTCAGCTAGCGCGTGTTTAGTGCGCGTTAATCTTGTGCGTGCACTAAAAACGCTAGCGCACCTTAGTAACAGGAGCCCCATGTCCACGGCAGGCATACTTGATGGCACGATCCCATTATAGAATTAGCACTCAACTTGCACCAGCGAGGGGGCCAAAATTGTCATGCAGCTTTATAGAGTTGCCCTCAAAATGTTAGATAACAGGTCAGAATAACATTTTGAGGATAATTTTCAAAGCCACTGACACAGGTAAATAGTCACTGGCTCATGTAAACTGAGAGACAAATTGACTTCCCTCAACATGGCTAAAATATGTGCATTGTTCTATGACATGAACAGATTCAGAGGCGGCTTTCCCGTGGGCTCAGAAAATAATGTGCACAGATTTTATTTTCAAGTTTACGTGATACTTCCTCTAGAAAATCTATCTGTACACAAAGCCCATAGGTATATGTAGAGAGTCTAGGGTCCTGCTAAGGGCTCCTAGTAGGAACACCTAGAAATTTTGCTAAAATAATATACTGTTACCTAGCTCTGACGTCGCTAGTTGCTAGGGAAGAATATCTTTCAGAATAACCAGTGTTCTCATCAGGAGAGGAGAATTGTTTTAGAGGGAACTTTCCTGAGATATATATCTGTGTTTGATTCAAATCATTGTCTGACTTTTTGTCTCCCTGGCCAAATGAGGGGAGGGTAATCATGCCCAAAGGCCACTAGCCATCTAGGCTCAATAAATTGTGGGGAGTCGAGACAAAACAGTCTGTAAGGCGAAGTCTAGGAGAAACTTAAGCTCTATGCAGTGAAGGGGATACATGGGAGCTGAGGAGTAACAGAGAAGTTGGGCATAGTCATGCTTTTAAATAAGGTCAACCAAGACCACCTGGAACAGCTCTTGAGTCTGAGGAAAGAATTACCTACTTCCTGTGAGAGCCATCACACACTTTCCACCAGGATCAAGCTACCTAAAGCACATAGTTTGAATCTTCCAGCTCATCTAACAAAGATTATAAGTGGCAATTTTCTTTGAAACTTATTTATACTACTTCCTACTATGTTGTGCAAGAGAGTTACACAGCATATTCTCACCAGGTGTAAAGGATTAAAGAGACATAAGAGGATCTTTAAATACTGTTCATATACTGCCTCGGACAAAGAAGCTGCCTCTGCTATTGTTTTTGTCACAGATTTTTTGCCAAAAAGACTTTTAAATAAACAAGTTGGTTCAGAGTATCAATACCAGAGTAATTGTTGATGTTGCCCAGGTCCTGATATGTTTGAATAAGAGGAACTGATGTTTCAGCCACTTATTCAGATGTGGCAAGACTCATACAACTTGTAAATACTTGTGAACAAACTGCAGTTGTATTTGTACCAAGACCTCAGATACCCAAGGCACTACTTAATTCATTTCGTGTCCTTGCTGGGGTGAAGAGCAATAGCCCCTGAGGAAACATACACGTTCAGCTACCAAATGGGGGGATTAGTACTAGACGGAAGTAATCTTGAAAAAGATTTGGGTGTGCTGGTGGACACAACAATGAAGTCAACGGCACAATGCGCAGCAGCCTCAAAGAAGGCAAACATAATGTTGGGTATTATTAAGAAGGGTATTACAACCAGAACGAAGGAAGTCATCATGCCGCTGTATTGCGCGATGGTGCGATCGCATCTGAAATACTGTGTCCAATATTGGTCGCCGTACCTAAAGAAGGACATGGAGATACTTGAGAGGGTTCAGAGAAGAGCGACAAGAATGATAAAAGGTATGGAAAACCTTTCATACACTGAGAGGCTAGAAAGGCTGGGGCTCTTCACCCTGGAAAAGCGGAGACTCAGAGGAGACATGATAGAGACTTACAAGATCATGAAGGGCATAGAGAAGGTGGAAAGGGACAGATTCTTCATCCTATTGGGAACTACAAGAACAAGGAGGCACTCAGAGAAATTGAAAGGGGACAGGTTTAGAACCAATGCTAGGAAATTTTTCTTCACTCAGAGGGTGGTAGACACCTGGAATGCGCTTCCGGAAGCTGTGATAGAACAGAGTACATTAAGGGGATTCAAAGAGGGATTGAACAAGTTCCTGAATGATATGGGGATTGAGGGATATAGATAAAGGTAGAGATAGGTTCATAAAAGGGTATAGATAGGAGAATAATGAGAATTGTAAGGTTTTATCCAAAGGATCACTTACAGATCATGGACCTGATGGGCTGCCGCGGGAGCAGACTGCTGGGCGCGATGGACCCCTGGTCTGACCCAGCAGATGCAACTTCTTATGTTCTTATGTTCTTAAATCTTTGTAAAGCACCACATAGATGCATTAAGGTATTGCCTGCAGAAAAAACTACAAAAAAAGACCGATGCTGAACATGTCACCCCAGCAAGGACACGAAATGAATTAAGTAGTGCCTTGGGTATTTGAGGTCTTGGTACAAATACAATCTGCAAGCAGTTTGTTCACAAGTATTTACATGTTGTATGAGTAGTTGAACAAACTATTTTTCCTTTATACAATTTGAAGACTCAGACAACTGTAACAATCATAATGGCAGCCGTGGAACCCTACCCTAAGAGAACAATACCAGAGTGATCTGATTCATTGACTGTGCAGAGAAAGTAGAATGCGTGGATTACTTGCTTATGGCCTCCCAGTCTTTACCAGTCCCAGCCCTGGTTCCAAACAAAGAAATCAGTTATGTGAGAGGTGCCCTCATAAAGTCTTTTTGAAACCCTGGAATTTGACCAAAAGTGTAAAAATGATGGGGTACTGGATCACTAGATATAAAATTAAGTCCCCAGCTGTAGAGTGTAAGCATATCATACATCTGTTACTGTTACATCAAACCCCATTATACAAGAACAGAAAAAAAAAAATGAAAATATTACTCACCTTTCCCATAGCATAATGTGTGGGTGATGGAGAGGCATCTTGTGTCTTTGTGGACCAAGAAGTCCCAGCTGATTGGGCTCTTGGAGAAGTCGCTCCTTTCTGAAGGTGAGATGGAATAAAATCATCCAAGGTGAGATCCAGGCCTGACTCAAGATCCAAGTGGTTGTGTCCATAGTCCCCTGTGGCATCAGGTGGTGACTGTAGGGGTGAGGGAGAGTTTCCAAGGGATGCAAGCTTATTTATTCCAGGAGAAACAGGCATGGCTGTTTGGAAGTCTTTCTATAAACAGATTTTTAAAAAACAACCCAGAATTAAAGGAAGGAGTTTCGGCTGATTGTTCAAATCAAGAACCCTATCAAAGAGGTCATAAGCTGTAAAAGGTCTAAGCCATATATCTTAACCTCCACGCTATACTCCTATCACCAGTTCCAACCCAAGGATGCACAAGGATTTATTAGCTAACTCCTCTCCAACACCTATTTGCCCTGCCATACATGTATATAATATTTTTATTCCAACTGCTATATTTGGAGGAGCTGACTAATATCGGTAGTGCAGTAGGCTGAGAATGAGGGAAACCAGAGTGAAATTCATTGTGACCTTGGGCAAGTCACTTACCCTTCCATTGTCTCAGGTACAAATTTACCCCCTCTTTTAGTAAGCCGCGGTAGAGGTTTCTACAGCATCCAGCGCTAAATCCTCTGACACTCTTAGAATTCCTATGAACGTCAGAGCAGTGTCGGAGTATTTATCGTCCCAAGCTCTATCGTGACTTAGTAATAGGGGGTTTAGATTGTAGGCCCACTGCAAACAGGGAAATACCTACTGCACCCAAATATAACTCGATTTGAACATCTGACAAAGGCATTAGATAAATCCAATTACCTCTCCCTTTCCTGTCTGTTAATTCCATGTTTAATTCCAACTCCTAGATTCTATCTTGGAACTATTTGCATTACCTACCCTAAACATGGAATCCCAACTTTAATTCCTGTACCATCTCAAACCTGCTAAATCCTACTTCTTACCTCAAACCCTAGCTCATAGATCTAACAATTCAGAACAATACATACTCTAGCCATGGTCTTCAACCACAAATACCTGCCAATAATAACAAGATGTTTGATGGACACTTATAGTACATAATGTGCAAAGGTTATGAAGAATGTTTAAGTGGATGGGAGAGTGTGGCACAGTCATTAAAGCTACAGCCTCAGCACCCTGCGGTTGTGGGTTCGAACTAAATAGTGTGAAACGTTTCTGTCTCTGGTAACCAGAGCTTGTATTGTGATGTCATAGTGCCTCATTCCACCAATGCCTGAGAGCCAACCTCATCAGTGATGTCACAATGGCTTGATTGTCCTATACTTGGCTCACTTTTACTTCATTATGATTTCTAGAGTGGTGCAGAGGTTAAAGCTGAGGCTGTGGGTTCAAACCCACACTGCTCCCTGTGACCCTGGGCAAGTCACATATTATTTATTTATTTATTCAATTTTCTATACTGTTCTCCCAGGGGAGCTGAGAATGGTTTACATCCATTTATTCAGATACTTAAGCAGTTTTCCCTCCCTGTCCCGGTGGGCTCACAATCTATCTAACGTACCTGGGGCAATGGGGGGATTAAGTGACTTGCCCAGGGTCACAAGGAGCAGCGTGGGTTTGAACCCACAACCTCGGGGTGCTGAGGCTGTAGCTTTAACCACTGCGCCACACTCTCCCATCCACTCAAACATTCTTCATAACCTTTGCACATTATGTACTACAAGTGTCCATCAAACATCTTGTTATTATTGGCAGGTATTTGTGGTCGAAGACCATGGCTAGAGTATGTCCCCCATTGTCCCAGGTACTTTAGATAGATTGTGAGCCCACCAGTACTGACAGGGAAAAATGCTTGAGTACCTGAATAAATCCATGTAAACCGTTCTGAGCTCCTCTGGAAGAACGGTATAGAAAATTGAATAAATAAAACAAAAAGTGGAGATTTATGGGATTAGAAAAAGCAGTAGAAAAAAAGGAATTTACAGTTTAGATCTGCTTTTGAGGCAGTAGTACCTGAAAAAGTGATTAAGAAATGGTTTTCGTCTTTGCTCAGAGGACTAAAGCAACAACAACAACTCAACATCAACTCAACATGTACATGTTTCGGCCCGAATGGCCTGCCTCAGGAGTCTCACAGGTCCGTGTATAAGTCAAAAAACGCATCCAATGATCAATTAAACATCACATAGTTCACGCTGCAAAAACACCACCACTTGCACACTGCATACAGCGAAAACGTGTCTGAGTGATGATAAAATTCAACATTATACAAAATTTAAAAGTACTGCATGGAGGAGTTAAAGGGGTACTTGATTTGGATAGGGTTGGAAATGGAAAAGGAAAACATCTGAATGAAGTTATCGATATTGAAGTTTACTTTGGATTCACAGAGTGGGATGGATTAGATTCTGAAACAGGCTAAGCATACTACATGTGAGTTAGAGGTTGTTGTGATGAGAACATTAGGCCTATTGGTGCAAGATAGTAAGAACATAAGCAGTGCATCTGCTGGGTCAGACCAGAGGTCCATCTTGCCCAGCAGTCCGCTCACGCGGCGGCCCATCAGGTCCAGAACCTCTATAGTAATCCTCTATCTATACCCTTCTATACCCTTTTTCTTCAGGAAATCGTCTAATCCCTTCTTAAACCCCAATACCGTACTCTGTCCTATCACACCCTCTGGAAGCGCATTCCAGGTGTCCACCACCCTTTGGGTGAAGAAGAACTTCCTAACATTGGTTCTGAATCTGTCCCCTCTTAATTTTTCCATATGCCCTCTCGTTCTTGTAGTTTCTGAAAGTTTGAAGAATCTGTCCCTCTCCACTTTCTCTATGCCCTTCGTGATCTTGTAAGTCTCTATCATGTCCCCTCTAATCCTCCGTTTTCCAGGGAAAATAGCCCCAGTTTCTCTAATCTTTCATCATATGAAAGGTTTTCCATACCTTTTATCAGTCGCGTCACTCTTTTCTGAACCCTCTCGAGTATCGCCATATCCTTCTTAAGGTACGGCGACCAATACTGGACGTAGTACTCCAGATGCGGGCGCACCATCATCCTGTACAATGGTAGGATGACCTCTTTCGATCTGGTTGTAATGCCTTTCTTGATAATACCTAGCATTCTATTCACCTTCTTAGAGGCCGCTGCGCATTGTGCCGACGGCTTCATTGTGTTGTCCACTATTACCCCCAAGTCCTTTTCTTGGGTACTTTCACCCATTACCAGCCCTCCCATCGTATAACTGTACTTCGGATTTCTGTTCCCTAATAACAAACGAGGGGGGGGAGGGACCAGTGAAGAGTGTCCAGGACTTGTGGGGAACCAAAAGTCCAGGGAGAAAAGGACAAGCAGTGGCCCCACAAGAAGCAGGAAGAGTTAGAGTTCCAAGGCTGAGGGGGTCTGGCAAGTAACCAATGGAGGGACCGGTGGCAACTGGTAAATGGTACCTGGAGCAGGCAGAAGACTCTCTAGGAAGCAGCCTGGTAGTCCTTGGGAACATTGGCCAAAGGTGACTGGCGAGTGACCGGCAGGGCCAGTGGCAACTGGTGGAGAGACCGGTAAATGGTACCGGGACCTACCTGAAGACCCAGAGGGCCAATGAAGGATTAGAGTGGACCTGGAGAGGAATGGAGAGATTCAAAATACAGCAATAAAACTCATCTATAAAACTGGCAAATATGACCATGTTACTCCACTTTTGAAGGAAGCACACTGGCTCCCTATTACACACCGTATCACCTATAAAACCATTCTGCTCACCTTTAAAATAAGACTTTCCCACCAGCCTTTATATCTCGATAAGCTCCTTATCCCACAATGCCCAACACGCTTACTGAGGTCAGCAGATCAGAAACTCTTGCTAATTCCATCCATAAAAGACTTCTTCTACACTAGGAAAATAAATTCGCAGTAGTAGCTCCAACTCTGTGGAATGCTCTGCCACAGCAACTCCGATTCGAACATCAACTTGATAAATTTAAGATAAGCCTGAAGACTTTTTTATTTAGCGACGCCTTCTCTTGTGTTAAGCGACACCTTATTATGTGTTTTATATTTTTTCTTTTTTTCTTCTTCCTTTTCATTCTTTTTTATTTTCTTCTTTTCTTATTCAGCAAACCGCTTTTATAAAGCGATCCCGCCCCATATGTTTTACCCTCTCCCCTCTCTCTCCCTTCTTCTTTTAACATGTAACTCTCCCTCCCTTCTCCCTTCTTCCCTCACTTTCACGTTTGTCCAGTTTACGTCCTTGGTGTGCACTTTCATTATTTTTTAATGATTTATCTTTATAAATTGTTATTGTAAACCGGCCAGATACTTGCTGATGGTCAGTATATTAAAAGTCAATAAACTTGAAACTTGGAGATGACCTGGAAGTGCCTGTTTTAACAGAGTGTGCGTGAATAAAAAGTGGTGGTGTTGTTTTAACAGTGCCTGGTGCACCAGAAGACAAGAGATGCCTGGGGACAGATGTGTGATGGGTAATGACCGCTCAACACTATCACACCGTGTTAGCGCTTTTGATCACCGGCCACGGCAGTAAAAGTTCCAATGCTCACAGGAATTCTATGAGCGTCAGAGCTTTCACCATCATAGCCGGCGATAAAAAAACGCTAACGTGACTTCATCAAAGGGGGAATTTTTTTTTTTTACTAATTTCAAGAGAATCTCAGGATCTGTTGAAGAAGACTTGAGTTACCATTTGGCTCCAGGAAAAGGAGGATGGATTCAGACGTCCGGGTTTTACTTCCATTGCTTTCAACAGAAGTAAAACCGGATGTCTCAATCCATCCACCCATCCTCCTTTTTCCGTGAGTCATATGGTAACCCTAGTTAAGGGAAGGTGCCGCCTTCTTTAAAGAACTACTACTACAAAGACTTTCCCTCTATTAAGTAGTTAACCCAGGGAGCTGCACTTTTGAAATAAATATTTTTAAAAATAATTTTATATGAGAGGAGGCATCAGTGATTAACAGTGCAATCCAAAGCAATGACAAGTCTACTTTATATCATTTTATTGAAGGAAACAAGTAAATATACAATAATATAATACAAATAGATATGCATTACGATTAAATTCACAATTATGATATTTCCATACATATTTCTATCATTCCTCCAAAATATATTTCCATATGACCTATTTCAACTCCCCTACACCTCCCTATTCCCTTCCCCCCATTCTTTTTATTTTATATTCAATTTATTACATTGTAATACATTTCCATATAACCAATTCCCTCCTACTCATACATCCCCCAATTACCTCCCCCCCCCCCCCCCCCCCCCGAATGGAAGGTGGCATAAAATACCAGGTAATAGAATGCAATGAATGTTTCCAAAGCTTCAGTGTAAAACATTAATAATCATACTTCGTGCTCTAGGTGAAAGATTTTGAATATCAGGGTCCCAAATTTTCAAAAAGAGACGAGTTCGTCTAAGAAACCTCAAATAACAATAAACGACGGAATTGATTCCTCCAATGCCAAAAACTAGGAGGATCTTTCTGTAACCAATATTGCAAAATACATTTATGACCCATCATGCACGCCTTTTGAAATAAAATACATCTCCATTGTCCATCTACCCCACAAGCAGCAGCTTTACTAAATAACACCCCCCTTGGGGATTCCATTAATGGCCTATCCCATAATGAACCTAAATATAATAGGATGGCAGACCAGAATGACTTAATAAGAGGACATTGCCACAATGCAAGAGATAACGTATTAGGAGTTTTATCACTTTTAATGCAACTGGGAGAATTAACTAAGCCCGCGTGAAAAGCTTGCACCTGTGAAAAATACACCCTATGCAACATTCTATAGGTACATTCCCTCCATAGCAATGACAAGTCTAAATCGTTACTATAAATGAGGCCCAAATTGAGTCCATAAACAGATGCTTATCTGGAAATCTCTCCTGCAAAGTCAGTGACGCATCCGACTAGACCCTCGCTTCAAGTTCGTCAGAGATTCATTGTGTCTGATTTTTTTTTTTTTTTTTTGCAAATTGGCAGTAATGTTATTTTCAAATACCACTGAAGAGTCACAAGCCAGTATTTAAACATTACAGTCCAACGCTGCGTTTAAACACCCAAATATTCAGCACCATTATCCAGATAGGTCTCTTAATAATGTAGGATGGCAAAACAGCTGTCTGGGTAATCTGCTGCTCCGCCCTGGGAGGTCTACAATGATTTTCAGCATGTGGATGATGCCACTGAAAATCATAGACTGGTTCCAGTCAGCAGCCCATTCTCTCTCTCTCTTTATACCAGGGGTCTCAAAGTCCCTCCTCGAGGGCCGCAATCCAGTCGGGTTTTCAGGATTTCCCCAATGAATATGCATGAGATCTATTTGCATGCACTGCTTTCATTGTATGCTAATAGATCTCATGCATATTCATTGGGGAAATCCTGAAAACCCGACTGGATTGCGGCCCTCGAGGAGGGACTTTGAGACCCCTGCTTTATACTGCATATATAATGTATGTGTGTGTGTGTTTCTATATATCTTTCTCTTTCTCTATGTCAGGGGTGTCAAAGTCCCTCCTCGAGGGCCACAATCCAGTCAGGTTTTCAGGATTTCCCCAATGAATATGCATGAGATCTATTTGCATGCACTGCTTTCATGGTGTGCTAATAGATCTCCATGCATATTCATTGGGGAAATCCTGAAAACCCGACTGGATTGCGGCCCTCGAGGAGGGACTTTGACATCCCTGCTCTATGTACAGCACTTAATTATAGACAGAAAGGAAGTGGACCTGATTGGGGGGGGGGACACAAATGGAGCTAAAGGAGAAGAGGGGCTGGATTAGGAAGCTTAATGATTATTTTCTGTCCTACTCCAGGCTCACCCTCTCCCCTCCTCTTTTCTGAAGGCTGCCTGGAAGGGAGAGGCTGGCCCAGAACATCCCAGCTGCTCTGGTGGAACTGTGTTCCAGGCCTTCCCCAGAAATGAAGGCCTGTGTGTATATACAAACGCACACACACGGCAACATAAGCATACATATTTAAAAACAGAGCACAAAACAATAAGCATATATAGAGCACGCATGGACACGCATGCACATAAGCATTTAGATGTGCCCAAATTCACCAGTCACACAGAGCTTGGAACATATGAATATACATACACAAACACATCCACCTATGGAGGAGAAGAGGAAACCTACCTGAGAACATCTGACTGCAGTCAGCTCATTGGTGACAGGAGGAGGAATAAGCTGTCAGCAATGAGTTCTCAGCTGCAATGTTTGCATCCTGACGAAGGCCAGGAGTCCGAGATGCAGCTGGGAGGTTCCACTCTCAAACCTACCCAGCCCTGAAATTCCAAAACACAGATGGGTTTTCTGAGCCCTCCCAGACTCCATCCCTCAACTCAGCCCAATATAAATGAAGCAGGTCCTACCCAGTATGTGTCACAAACTGGGGAGGGGGGAACGAGGGAGAGAGAAGTGTCTGACAGCCAGCGCTGCGAGATGCAAGGGTTAACAATAAGGATCAAACTAACATCATACAGAGGAGAAATACAGGCAGAAAAAAAAAAAAAAAGTGAAAGTGGGCTCATCAGCTAATACCAGTCCCAGATCAAGACATGCCTTCTAAAATCAGGATACAGATCAGGAAATTCCATTTCCCAGCCCATTAACATAGGGCACTGATAAACAACAAGTTGCTGCTCTGATCTCAGGAAGTATAAATTCTGAGTTACTACATCTTTCCCAAATGGGAGAGACGGTAGGGTGAGTGAGAGAGCTAAACAGACTCATTTGCAGGGAGAGAACTTCAGCTAGAGTTTAGGTTTTCCTGAGGGGATGCTCACAGCTGGAAGTAGAAAGGGCTAACCCATTACCCTACTTCTAACATGCTCTCTTCAAGGTCCTGTCAGAGTTTCCAATGACATTTCCAAGGTGTGGGAGTAAAAATGTGCTCCAGGGAGGAAAGAGGGCAAGGCAAAAACAGTGGAAAATGAGAGACTGTGGGGAGGGGCAGAGTTGAGGAATTCTTTCACATTCAACAATAGAAATTGTCTAGGGGAGGATAGGAGGGATGATTTGGCAGTTTTCGGAGAGGTCACGGTTGATGTCTTGGACTTGAGGTTTTCTTTTCCCTTTTCGGGCCTTTCATGCATGTATTTGAATTTACAATTTGATGTTTACATACAACACTCGGGGGGGGGGGGATGATCGTGCTTGTATTTATGTGCAAACTTTGAGGGCTTGGCTCTTGTTGTTTTTATGCAGATGCCTGAATGGTGATACTTGGTTTATTGTTTTTGTTGCTCCACGTCATGAATAAATATGTTTTTCATTGATGTAAGTTGGGGGGGAGGGTTGTACCCTTGCTTCTCAAGGCTCATAAGAGTCCAGGGCCCTGAGATGGCTGTGCCCGGATTTTTCTTGTTAGTTGGGACTGGGGAAAGTTGTGACATTTTGTTTGTAAAACTGATGATACTTTATTATTTGGTCTGTTCAAATTCTGTTTATGTAGGGGATACCATAGTATGGATGGCCGCATTTACATTGTCTATTTTCTTTTTATTATCATCAATAAAAAAATGTTTAAACCTAAACAACAGAAAAATCATTGCTGTCCTAGGTATATATTCCCCCGGAAACAGGGCCGGCTCAACCATTAGGCAGATCAGGTGGTCGCCTAGGGCGGCAGCTTTTGGAGCCAGCAAAGAACAGCTGCAAAGTAAAACCAATAATTCCTGACATTCACACAAATTCATCAATATTTGGAAACTGTCCTCATGTGTGTGACATATTTATTTATTTTTTGATTTAGCTTAACACCTTTTCCAGTAATAATTTAAGGTGACTTAGGTATTTCCCTGTCCCTGGAGGGCTTACAATCGAAGGCTGGGGTTGGCAACCTGCGGTTCATGAGCCACATGTAGCTCTTCGTGCATGTGGTTGTGATTCTCCAGGCCCAAACCCTTTAATCTCCCTCCCAACCCCACAATGCCTGGGGATCCAGCGAGGGTCTTTGTGGCAGGAGTGCGGCCCGCTTGCTCCTGCCTCCTCATGGCTGCCTTCTAAAATAGCAGCCATGACCTCTTGCAGCTGCTAGCGGCATTTTCTGTAGTTCATTGAGCTGCTGCGAAAGGTCGTGGCAGCCATTTTAGAAGGCACTACAAGGAGGCTGGAGCGAGAGGGCCGTACTTCTGCCACAAATACTCCCATTGGACCACCAGGCACCTCGCTAGGCCCGGGGGGTGGGGGAGGGGGGAAATCATGGGGTTGGAAGAGAGATTAAAGAGGCGGGGCCTGGAGAGGGGCGAGAACCTTGGCTATGGGTTGGAGGTTTGGAATAGGGGATGAGAGTTGCAGAGACCTACAAGGGGTTGGAGGGGAGAAAAGCTATACCTTGCAGCTCTTTGTAAATCTTGGGTCAAACATTTTGGCTAAATTGGCTGTGCTGACAGAACATTGGCCCTTTGCTGTAAAAAGCTTGCTGACCCCTGGTCTAAGGCATCCTTTTCCCAAGATGTGTTAGGTGTTGATGTGCACCTAATGCAGGAAGTGCTAAGGCATTGCTTTAGTTTTTGCATGTGAGCAGGCTAACTGCGACACGTCTGATAAAAGGGATGGAAAACCTTTCATACGCTGAGAGATTGGAGAAACTGGGTCTCTTTCCCCTAGAGGAGACAGAGGGGATATGATAGAGACTTACAAGATCATGAAGGGCATAGAGAGAGTAGAGAGGGACAGATTTTTCAAACTTTCAAAAAATAAGAGAACAAGAGGGCATTAGGAAAAGTTGAAAGGGGACAGATTCAAAACGAATGCTAAGAAGTTTTTCTTTACCCAACATGTGGTGGACACCTGGAATGCGCTTCCAGAGGGCGTAATAGGGTAGAGTACGGTACTGGGGTTTAAGAAAGGATTGGACAATTTCCTGGAAAAGGGGATAGAAGGGTATAGATAGAGGATTACTAAACAGGTCCTGGACCTATTGGGCCGCCGCGTGAGTGGGCTGCTGGGCGCGATGGACCTCAGGCCTGACCCAGCGGAGGCATTGCTTATGTTCTTATGTTATGTTCTTATAAATATTTTTTCGGAATTTTGTTAGGGGGTTTTTCAGAGCAGAGAGTGATTAACCAGCTAGTGATTCTACATTACCATGTGCTAACTGGTTGTTAATGTATTTATTTAAAACATTTTTAATCCGCCTTTGTCCGAGACGGCTCACAGATTTCCATACATCATAAAATGAACATTTTAAAAGGAGACATACATTAATTACAGGAAAATACAAAGTTAACAGTATATCATCATAGCCTCAACATAACTACATCCAAACTAGTTATAAAGTAATCACCATTTTGAATTTAGGACACCGTTTTTCAATAAAAACATAACTCAAAATGTTTTATATGCACTTAAAGAAAGCTTGAACAAACAGATGGGTTTTAAGCAACTTCCCGAATAACTAGAAGGGCCTGAAAACGCCATTTCATACTTCAGCCTACCAAAATGACCCCTAAGTTTGTACCTGAGGGAATGGAGGGTTAAGTGACTTGGCCGAGATCACAAGGAACAGCAGCAGGATATCAAGTGGGATTCCCTGGTTGTCAGTGTGGTGCTCTAACCATTAGGCCAGTGATTCTTAACCTTTTTTGAGTCATGAAACCCTTTAAGAATCTGATGAAAGCTATGAACGCCCTTCCCCAGAAATATTGGGCAGACTGGATGGACTATTTGGGTCTTTATCTGCCATCATCTACTATGTTACTATGAATATAATGTACTTTATTGAGATTTGATTGTCTCCTACATATATGACATACACAAAGTATTATTTAACTTTAAAGTAAACAATCTAAAAAAAACCAAAACCTCCTTTTCTATGGCCACTCATAATTATGAAATACAATCCTCTTGTGTAAATTAAAACAGATCTATAACTGCTATGTTCTACCATTACTAATACTACATCTATTCTTTTGTTATCTGGGAGAAAAATCAACAGGACCAGGCTGTATAATGAATATAAATGTTAATTTTTATCTGACCCTCACAGACCCCCTGAAACCCATCAGGTTAAGAACCCCTGCACTAGGCTATTCCTCCACTCCACATATATATAATATACATATTAAATGTACTATAGTATATCGTATATTCATACACGTTTAATGTGTAAAAAGTTTGATGTCTTTGGAGGGGGTGGTACAAATTAGGAGCCTGAAAGTTAATTGAAGGGTGAGTATAAGACAGTAGGTTTATCTAGGGTGCTCAATACGCTTTCACCTGCCCTACCTATAGACGTGTTAGGATAGTTTGAGGATGGAATCACTGTCCATTGAGAGAAACACTAAGGAGTAAATTCTCTATTAGTACGTTTAACTTAGGCGTGCTTTGGACGTCCAGCAAACGTAAATAACAATTAACTATATTTAGGCGTGAGATAGACGTCCCGCAAAATAGACGTGCGCAAAATAGACGTCCCTCGTCGCACAGAATAGACGTCCTTCAAAATAGACGTGCGCAAAATAGATGCAGGTATCTGAACCGTCTCTAATGGACCCGTGATAAACGTGAGTACGGATTTTTTTTTTTTAAAATTATACTTTATATATACTCTTTATTATCACACATTCAGCATTGATAAGTATAGGATGATGAAAAACATAACTAAAACACTGTATCAGAATTGTAAGAAATATGTTATGTTTCAAAGGAAAACTAGAAAATGAAACGTACCGAGTGGGTGTTGAACTTACATTATCAGTAATGGAAGGTGGGAACCAGTAGATGTGTGCTACACAGAAAGCTATACAGGAATGTCATACTCACCTCCTATTAGAAGTGGAAAGGATAGGACTTTGAACACCATATAGACTTTTTATAAACTTCATTTAACTTCCACAAAGACTGGCAGGAAAGGCACCCTAACTCATCCAATAAGCTTTCTCTCGATTTGCCAGAGACATTATTTCAGAGAGGATAGTTTAGAAGTGATATCTTGCTCCAAAGAACACTCTCCTGGTCTTAAAACATTCCTACTATCAGCTCATTCTTCACAACAAGAAACACAATCAAAACACAGATTCAACCTGAATGTGGCTTCCAGTTCACAGGAAGAGGAAATAGCAAGCAGCACAATGCTGATCTCATTGTGACATCATCAAGGTGCACCTGGAAGGTAGATATGCCACAAGTAAAAGACAAGCCGGGACTTGAACTCACAACCTACAGATGATCGAGATAGTGCTTTTACTCACTGACCTACACCTGTGTCTCTAATTCCTCTGTCATAGCATACCTTAGTAATGTGCTAAAGTATACTCTACTTAGCTATCATATCACAGTCAGTTGAGGCTCAATGGTGTAAAGCACTGTTGTCACGGATGCAACACCCATATTCTTAAGTATGGTTCAATAAATGTAATACAGAGTCAAAATTATGCTGTTTATTTTATCAAACCCAAGCTCAACTTTTTAATGTATTGTGTATAGTCTCACTAATGTGTTTGTGATGAAAATTAGATGTGATACGTGTATATATATAAACCCTAGCCACGCATGCGCACATACCTGCGTGCTTCTGTGATCTCTGCTCTGTGATCAGTAGGTCTGTGGCCAGCAGGAGTGCAGATGCAGCAGCCAGGTGACTCCCCCCCTCCCTCCCTCCCTCACCACCAAAATCACCACCACCAAAGCTTCCTCCTTCTGGCCAGCCGGGAGGAGGGCTCCGAGTCGCTGAAGACTGTCCCAGATCGCTCATAAATTAACCTTTTCATCTGAGGTGTGAGGCTGCGGTGACCTTGCTCCCCGCCTCACTAAGGTTTCATCTTAAGAAATTCAAATGCATTGTAGAAAATGCAAGTGACTATTCTGTGTCATCCTAGACACCCCTGCAACACCCCAACAACACACTCCTGCAGCATAAACCCCTCATGTTATAATCAAGTAAAAGACAAGCTGCGAGTTGAACTCATAACCTATGGATAACTGGTACAGCTTGTTTACTAACTGAGCTACCGAGCTACTTAACTGTAGCCCTAACCCTAACCATAAAGTAGCATCTGACATTATAGAAGCCGTTAGAATTTTGAAATAGTTTTGGACGTTCCTTGGGTGTTCTTAGATCAAATATACCTGTAGATACTTGCAATGATTACCCCTTGTCAAAGCTTGTACCTAAAGCCATTTCTGGAGACTCCCATTCCCAAGTCCCCAACATAGCTCAGTGCTTAAAAGCACTGCTTGTATCTTCCCCAAAGGTCAGGGGTTCAAGTCCTGACTAAGGTTACCAAAGACAGAATATGATTTTGTTTTTCCACCCACCCATGCATAGCTAAGCTAAAATATGTGCACCTCACTTCCCAATCTTCATTTATTTAATTTACAAATTGTCATTGTGTTTGGGGGAGGTGAAGTTTCATTAGGTTTACATGGTAAGCTTCTAAGCGTTCTGCTGTACTTTTTTGTGTAACAGCTATATCGGCGTGGTTTAGGATATAATCTATAGTGTTGATGTAACGCGGAGCGGCTGCTGCAAGCACGCCCAAGCGGCACAAACACGTCATCGCGTTTTTATGCGTTGTGACGTCATAGAATCGCCCGTTCTTCATACGCAGTTATTTCTCCTAAAATGGCTGCCAGGAGACAGCCAAACTTCACCACTGAAGACTCCAGGCTACTGGCCAGGCTCTTTTTAGTGCATGAGCACCATTATTTCAGAGTGGCAGGCCATCGCAGGTCATACCTGCAGTTCAGGGACTCCTGGAGCCGCCTGACCCGGCGCTATAATCGTAGAGCCTCCTGTCCCAGGGAAGTAAGTATTCCAAGTCAGGCCCTCACAAATAATCATGTAAAATGTAATGATGGAAACCTGTCTCAATCAAATTGTTCATGTTTTTGTGGGTAAATTTTGATTCCTTTTAAAAACTACAATTGTGCATAATAAATCTTTTACATTGAATACTGAAATTAAAGCACATCCCAAAGGAGCAGTAGTAGGATTTCAAATGACAAATTCAGCTCCTAGAAGGCATCTATTCCATTCACAACATGCACACAACTAATTTTTGGGTCACAAGCTTCACATTTGTAATCGAAACATCTTGACATCAACTTTGCCAAAGTGCTGCTATGTCATTTCAAATACCTTAAACACTCCTGTATCAATATGCTGGTCTAGGGAGATAGTGGCATGACGTTTAAAGTGACAGCGTCAGTACCCTGACGTCAGGGGTTTCAAGCCACGCTGCTCCTTCTGACCAAACTATTTTATTGCCCCTGCTGCATGATTGTAAGCTCACCAGGACATGCTGTAATGTGGGGCAGTGCTGATAGGCTACAGCCTCAGCACCCTGGGGGTGTGAGTTCAATCCCACCTCCTCCTTGTGATGCTGTCCATGTCACCTCACACCCCCCCCTCCCCCCCCCCCCCCACTGTCCCAGGTACAGTAGAGAGATAGCGATGCCTCCAGCACAGAAAGGGGAAATGCTGGTGTACGTGAATAAATTCATGTAAAACATGTGGCAGAAGGGGGTGGAGGCAGACACCAAAGCGGATAGGGGCTCTTGGAGGGCAGTGTACTCCATTTTTTGTGCTTATAGAGGTCAATACTTAAGTAAACATGTTATGCCATAGTGCTAGATGGCACTCATCATATCCCTCCCTCTCTGTTCTTTCTTTCTCTCTATTATCCAGGTTGAGGATCTCAGGAAAAGGGGGCGACTGCTGAGGCGCCAGGAGCGGGCCTTCCTTGAGGGGGTGAGGGAGGAATTGCGTGCACAAGCCGGTGAGTAATGAGTCCAGCGTGTGTTTCTTTGTGATCAGCCTACCAGAATAAATAGATGAAAATGCTTGAGTAGCTGTCAACCATTCTTAATCATAAAATCTGCAGTAAAGCTGCTATTGTGATATCATGTCACAATGGCTTTATGGTGTTCTACTTGCCTCACTTACTTACGCTACATTTTGATGTTTACAGTGGAGTAGGTGCTTTGCATCCTGCATTTGAAGAAAATAACGTAGTAAATAATGTCATGTTCAAAAGTGTTGTCGACATATCTGACTGTATCCTATTTCTCTCTTGTCAAGCAGCACCGCAGGCACCCCCTCAGGAGGCCCCGCAGGTGATGGAGGGAGCCCCACCCTGGTCCTCAGCAGAGGAAGAGGAGATGGAGGAGGAGGAAGAGGAGGAGGAGGAGGCCTGGCAGCCCTCAGGACCGCCCACACCACCACTGCCCCCTGGACCTCCACCACTGCCACCTGGACCTCCACCACTGCCCCCACCACTGCCCCCTGGACTGCCTGCCCCACCACTGCCCCCTGGACCCCCACCGCCTGCCCCACCACTACCTCCTGGACCACCACCACCATCCCCTGTTGGACCTTCCCCTTCCCCCACCCACAGCCCTTCCCCTCACTCTCCTGCCCTTCCTGTTCCCATCCCACCCCCTTTCCTTGCTGTTCCCCCCCCAGGAGCAGCCCGACCAGCCTCAGGAGGGGGCAGCCAGGGAGATGGCGGCCTACTCTGCCATCTTGGAGGAGGTGCAGGTAATGAGAGGGTGTGTGGAGAGGATGGAACATGCCCTCTTGCGGCTGGTAGCCGAAAGAGGGCATGGTGCCAGCAGCCATACACCCTCTCATTGACTGCACCTCCTTCCGCCCCCCTCGCCTGAGGTAGCTCAAGCTGCTCTTGGGGGGCACCTACCCTCTTTCCCTGTGTTATGTGTATGTAAATAGTTATTTAAAAAAAAGTTTTAAGTTTTTAAAAGTTTTAAAAAGTTTATATTTTAATAAAAAAGATGGTTATAGTTTAAACTTTCCTGTGTGGTTTTAACCATGTAGCATCAGCAGTTTAGTGGACAGAGTCCAAGGTAGATAGGGGTTCAGGAGGGACTGCTGAATGGGCCCTTTTCAATATACAAGAAGGTGACATATAGAAAGTTTGACAATCTTTATTGGGGTCTGTCATTCATTCTATTACCTGCTAGCCACTCTGATGTCAAATCATTGCAGAATCTAGGAAAAAAGTAAGTGAATGCAAGGGTATATGCAACTATAGGTAGATAACGACATCTCAGCTATGATGTGCAAAATAAGGCAGTCCCTGTTCCAAAGTAAATGGCTACATAAGGAAGAAAATATAAGTCACTGTGGTAGATTTGTTGTTAAGGAATAGGGTTACTGCTACTAAGAGTTGGCTCCACACCAGGAGAATCCAAATGAGACATGTGGGTTTTTCTTCCTTTCACGGAAGGTGATGGAAGTAAAGGCCACATACCTCAATCTATCCTCCTGGTTCTTGAGCTGCACTATTTTGGTTAAGCAGGTGTGGAAACCACAAAGATGCTCACAGCTGCACTGCTCTCAGTAATACAAAACTCCATCTGACAATACTGCAGTTGCCTGTTTAAGACACCTGAAAACAGAAAAGAGGAGAAGCTGGTTTACACAAGGTTCACAAACAGTGGGTTCAACCCCCAAGGTCCATATCTATCCTCCCTTCCCTGAAGCAATGTGTTAACCTCATTTATGTTGAGCTGCTGTTTGTGTGCATATAACAGCAGGAATGCGTGCCATGGTGTTCTATGAGGCCAACATTATCAATTTACTATTGTTCCTGAAAGTCATCAAGGATACCTGTGTGAAGAGAACAATAGAAGTGTGAAACATTTATTTCACTCATCAGAAGAGTGACTCAAGTGAAGAATAGTAGAGTATCATTCTCACCTACAACTGTTTGGCTAGGTGCAAGCTGGTGTGCTGAGCTGATGAGCAGAGTTAACCTGAAATGAAGAATAGAGAAACTGTTAACAAAGATCTATGTCTCCAAAATGAAACACTGAAGTTGTGGCAGAACACACACCTAGAAGTAACAGAAGTGCTAACATACCTTTAGACTCCTTATTAAAAATGGCAGCCATTAGCCACTCATTAGGAGTTTTCCACCTGAACCATGTACACTGATTGGATGTCCACTGAATGGCAGTGTTCCCCCCCCCCAACACACCCAACCTGTTCTTATCAATGAGTTAGTACACAGAACCATTCCTCACCTGATTTTAACTTGCCTGTAATTTGATTCTACAAAGAATTAACTTTAGCTCTATGAGTAAACCCTCTCAGATGTATGAACACATCCATTTTACTTATATATCCATATTTCTACCAGCAAAATTTCTACCAGCATGGTCTTTATCAGTCTTCTCAGTCATTTTTGTCAGCCCTGTGGAATGAAGAGTAAGAGATATCAGAAATAAAATAACTATTATAAACAATAGCACACAATGAAAGCCCATAAAGAGAAGTCAGTTTTTGCTGGTTGGTTTCTTTAGTTCTATCATAAGGACACCTAAGTAGCTTACAAAATATCATTCTCACCTGGACTTACTATCTGAGCTACTTCTAGAAAAGATAAAACAACATATTAGAATGACATGTAGCTTGTTAATGGCTCTGTGGAATAGAGAGAAATGGGAGGCAGAGATAGGAAAAAAAAAAGTAAAAGACTAAGACAGAGTAAAGTCTCAAACATCTGCATAAGGAATAGAACAGAATAGAAAAGAAACACTGCTCACCTGGACCTTCTTATACCCATGCACGCCTAATTAACGTCTGACGTCAGTAGGACGGGAAAGGTTTCTCAATGCCTATTGGGCACCGTTCGGGTGCGGTTCCTTGGCCCGCTTCCTAACCACGCCTATCACACCTCATTGGCTATTCTATGGGGGTGTGTTTGAACGTGTTCTACAAGTAGCCTGAAAAGATATCTTCACCTTACAACATGGCTCCAAAACGGAAATCGAATTTCTTGCATGGAGAGTTGCAGATATGGAAAATGGAAGTGGGGCAGACCATGACATTTTGAAAGCAGGGAGAGTGGTGGGTGTAGGCATCTGTGTGTAACCTGGCCTGGCCCCTTCTTTTCCCTAACAATTGATTCCCCTCCACACTTAACACAAAATTTAAGTCCTCAACAATCCCTCACACCAACACCCAGAAAAATCCATAAACGAAAGAAATACAGATAATGGGGGTGGGGAGGAGTGTCAAAGGCAGAAGGGAGTATAAAGGAGAACAGGCAAGTTTCATAGCACAAAGTTTCATCATTGAGGAAACGGAACACCACAAACACCAACTCACATGAGGGGGTCTTACATAGGGAAAATGGCTGTGCCAAAGCTTTCTATATACTAAGCACGCCTAATTAGCGGCGGACGTCATAGAAACCGTTAGGATTCAAATCTAATTGGATGTGCATTGGATGTGGTTTTGCAATATACAGCTGTAGTGACGTTGTAGTCATTTCCTTCACATCTCTAAGCTCTATGTTCTAAACAAAGTTACCTCTATAGCTCTATGCCTTAAGGCATTGCTTTTTTCATCGTCCATACATCAGGGGGTTCAAGTCTTGAGTAAGGTTAGCAAATAGGTTATATTCATTTCTCAGCCAGGACACCTGGTAACTCTTTAGCCTTGCCTTTACATATCAATATTTTGCTTCAGCTTTTATTATGTGCAGCCCATTGTCTAATAGTTAATGCAACCTGTTCTCTCTCATGCTGAACACCCTCCCCCCACCAAAAACATCCCCCCCTAACTGGATCATTCTTCAACACCTGTCCAAGCCCTCTGAAGTTTGATTTAACTCATAGAAAACAAATATGAAATATGTATTAAAGAATTGCAGCACAAATAACGCCTAAACGGAACCGATTATTTACAGTCCTATATGCATTAGTACAGTGCTTAGAATGAAGATTAGCGTGTGAGAAAAACGGAGCTCCACCTCACATGCATTCAAGCACACTTGGGAATATGGGTTTGGGGCTCAGTGAAAGCAGCCTACTATGACATTATAGCTAAACTCCTTTTCCCTTAGCACTTCACTAAGATATGATATGACAAGGGAACCAGAGGAATTGGAGCTGTGGGTCAGTGAGGAAAGGCACTCTCTACCAATTGTCCGGCCTTTGAGGGTTCAAATCCCAGCCTGTATTTTACTTGTGGCGTATCTGCCTTCCAGGTGCACTTTGATGATGCTTTCCACTTCTTATAGGAGTTGAATATAACATTTCTCCATTTAAACATGGCATACGTTGTTAGTTTTGATCGTGGTAAAGTATACATTTCTGAAATGGTGAAGAAATGGCAGAAAGCGGTATAAGCAAATCCAAACTGCTATAAGCACAAGAAAGCATTTGTAGCTCAACACGCTAATGCTCCTTTTCTGAGCTTTGCCATCTAAAACTCCCCAGTTCGACTCCCACCTTTGCTAATTTTAATAAGGTCCTAGTTTTTTGCTATTAGCTCTTATAACATTTCCCTTTGCAGGCAAACCTATTTTCAACTTACCATGGCTCGGACATCCTAAGCAGTGATGAGAGCACATTAACCAGGCGATCCACAAATGTCATCTTGCTGTCAGAGGAAAGGTGTCTCTCATCACTGCTTAGGATGTCCGAGCCATGGTAAGTTGAAAATAGGTTTGCCTGCAAAGGGAAATGTTATAAGAGCTAATAGCAAAAAACTAGGACCTTATTAAAATTAGCAAAGGTGGGAGTCGAACTGGGGAGTTTTAGATGGCAAAGCTCAGAAAAGGAGCATTAGCGTGTTGAGCTACAAATGCTTTCTTGTGCTTATAGCAGTTTGGATTTGCTTATACCGCTTTCTGCCATTTCTTCACCATTTCAGAAATGTATACTTTACCACGATCAAAACTAACAACGTATGCCATGTTTAAATGGAGAAATGTTATATTCAACTCCTATAAGAAGTGGAAAGCATCATCAAAGTGCACCTGGAAGGCAGATACGCCACAAGTAAAATACAGGCTGGGATTTGAACCCTCAAAGGCCGGACAATTGGTAGAGAGTGCCTTTCCTCACTGACCCACAGCTCCAATTCCTCTGGTTCCCTTGTCATATCATATCTTAGTGAAGTGCTAAGGGAAAAGGAGTTTAGCTATAATGTCATAGTAGGCTGCTTTCACTGAGCCCCAAACCCATATTCCCAAGTGTGCTTGAATGCATGTGAGGTGGAGCTCCGTTTTTCTCACACGCTAATCTTCATTCTAAGCACTGTACTAATGCATATAGGACTGTAAATAATCGGTTCCGTTTAGGCGTTATTTGTGCTGCAATTCTTTAATACATATTTCATATTTGTTTTCTACTTGAAAACGTTCCAAATCTTTAGGCATTCCTTTGCTTAAACTTATTTGAGTTCATCCTGATATGATACCTAATGAAGCACGGACAGTTCAGTCAAGCAGCTGTAGCTCTATCGGTTAGGAGCCCAGCCTGTGCTGCTAACATCCAGAAGTTGTGGGTTCAACACCCACCACGTCTTTTAATTGTGGCATATTACTGGAAGATGCAGATTGATGAGGTCACAATGAGGTCAGTTTTGTGCAACTGAACACCTCCATTTTGCAATGAGGGAAGCTGGATTGTTAAGGTGTGTATCTGTTTATTCTCTTTTTAAGTGCTGATAATGTGTGCTGGTTTTTCTTTGCTTTCAAAAGAGAGCCGATTGCAGTGCTGTTTGTTGAGACAAAAAAGGGGGTTGTAAAAGCCATGTGAAAATTATATTATGGTTTGGGATGAAATGTGGTTTGTTATCCATGCAATATAATGTGTTCCATTGTTATGGTGTCATTATATTTATTCGGACAGAGAAAAGATGAAATATACCTATTGAAATTCACTATTGGAATTATTGATGAAAAACACAGCGGACGTCTGCCTCGCGTCTAACAAAGAGCCGCAATTACGATAGTTGAAACGGCATTGAAATCCAAGCTAGACCAGGGTTTCTTACGTCTACATAATTCACGAGATTTAGACGCACGCGTTCGCCCAAGTAGCGCCTATCTAGCGTCCCCACTTGGTACGCCCAACGGAACGCCCACGGAACGCCCACGTCCAGAGCTGCAGACGGGACTATGCGTTCAATAGACGTTAGTTCGTTATGTACTACCTAGGGACGTCTATGTGTCGTTAATTACCCAATTAACATCAATTAAGACCCTTAACTCCGTAATTATTCACTTGCAGCGGACGTCCAAAGCACGCCTAAGTTAAACGCAGTAATAGAGAATTTAGGCCTAAAAGTGTGAGAAGTGTGCATTGTTTGATTGTGAGGAATTCTTTGTATGCTTGTCTTTTTTTTTTTTTTTTTACTGCTGTAGTCAACTTGAAATACTAAGGACCACTGTTGACATGTAGAATGCAGCGTGACACAGTGTGACAGATTTCCAGTTTTGAATCCTGAGTAAGTTACCTCTCCCTACTGAGGAGATTATGGCATAGTGGTTAGAGCTACAGCTTCAGCATCCTGAGGATGTGGGTTCACGCCCCGGGCTGCTCCTTGTGACCCTCAGCAAGTTACTTAATCCTCCCCTGCCCCAGGTGCATTAGATAGATTATAAGCCTGCTGGGACAGATAGGGAACATGCTTGAAGTACCTAGATGGAAAGCGCTTTGAGAGTAGGCAGTATACAAATCCCTATCACCCACCCAACTCTGCTGGAGAGAGCAGAGAAGCTAGAATGTCCACCAGCTGGGAGCAGCTTATGGAACATTTTCATCATGTTTCCTATTTCCATATCAGTGTCCGTAACACTCCACACCCTTATGTCCTTCCTGCAGCCTATGGGAAGAGCAGTTACACTGCACTCTGGCATTTCACTGGACTCCTAAATTTGTAGAAAAACAATTAAAACTTTCCTCTTCACCTAATCTCTTGCCTTTTGCCATATGAGTAATAAAAATAAAAGAAATGTATATTGCAACTAGATCCTCTGTATATGTCGAGTTAGGATGAACACATCGTATTGTTAGTAAGCCAAATTTTAATGTTTTGACTGTATATTATGTATGTTAACCTGTAACCGGTTCTGAACTTGTTGGAGAGAACGGGATTAAAAAATAATGAAATAAACTCAGTGCCAGGTTGTTATTTTATTTATCAGCATGCATGTTAAGAATCCACCTTGTCACCTCACCGATCCTCTGCATGTGTCCCAGTTCTTGACAGTCATAGCTAGGAATTCATTTAGGGGCAGATTCAATAAATAGCATTCAAGTTATGTGCCAGGATGATGCAAGCGAAGCAAGAATTCCATAAAGGCACATCTGCACAGAACTGTCTTTCTACAACACTTAGCTTAAGTCACGTTCATGCCTAACCTCAGATGCACGTTCCTTATTCAGCAAGCTCTTGACTTTTGAAGTAAAATAGTGAAGTTGAATGACCAAGATGGCTCGGAGAAGAATCCTTGAGAAAGCTTACAGCGAAACATGTTGGATACTACTTTCCCAGGGTGCTGGACCGTAAAAAAGTCTTAAGTTAAGTAATTTATTTATTAAAATGCTGAAAATAAAATGGTAGATTGTTAAGAAGCATTTATATCTTAAATTTAATATTATATAAATCCACAGGACCGATGACGAGAAGACACATAAAATGCACCTCTATGAGAGTGTTTTGAGCAGGATGTGGTGTCGCTGTGGTCCCGATAGAATTTATTTGCGGGATGACCCTAAGGACTTGAGGGTGAATGTTGGACTCTATAACTTGATTTTTTATTTTTATTGATTTTGTTAAGCATATAAAAAGTACAACACATATAGATTCAAAAATTCAATAAACAGCACTTACATACTTGCAAATTACTGAAACAATTTACTCATCCCCCCCCCCCCCCAATCCTGGATGCACGTGGAACTAAGATCAAATCTGGTAGGTGAATACTAATCATTAAGGTGTTTAACAAATGACTCCAAATTTCTTTAAAATTCCTAATTTTCCCAGATTGCTCCGCTAACATTCATAACTTTAGATGCAAGCATTTATGCCTGCCACAGTCTGGCATACATGCTCACACCTAACTGCTATCAGTTAGGTGCAGAAATGGAATATATTTTAAAACTCTGCACCTAAGTCCTGGGAATGCCCATGACCCTCCCTTGACCCTGTCCCCTTTGCGGCTGTATACGAGATGAATTAGGCGCACAGGTTATAGAACAGATTTGCACGTAACCAGTACTTAGGGCTAGTCTTATGAATTCTCTAAACGCCAATATGCAGATGGGGGCAATCGGAGGAACGCCCCCATCTGCCTGCCCAGATCGCTCTATAACGATCCCAGCACATGTGCAGACCATCTGTAGATGGTCTGCGCATGTGCTGGACCTCTGGGCTGGTCGAGTTTTTTATTTTCTAGGGCAGAGAGAAGGGGAATATGAAACTAGTGTACTGGCGGAGAAAGCCGGGCCCGGCCTAGATTTATTTTTATTTTTTTAATTGAGCCCGTGGTTTTAACCCGCAGGCTTTAAGCAGGTTAAAACCACGGGTTCAATTAAAAAAATAAAAAATAAATCTAGGGCGGCGAGCAGGGCTTCCAGAGTCGGAAAGACTTTTTCGACTGGTCCCCAGCAGTCTCTTCTTCAGTTGATTGGCCAGCCCAGTCGGATTGTGAAATTTGTGTTGTGAATCGCATCCCCGCCTACTTTGCATGCATTTCACCTCATTTGCATGCACAGATTCAAAGCGGATTGCAGGAGAGGTTAGTGAATAGTACAGGAGAGAAAGCTGGTCGCAAAGGGGTTGCAAACCGATTGGTACACGATCGGTTTGCTTTGTGAATCTAGCCCTTAGTACCAATCAGTGTTTGTTAAGGCCAGCTCTTGATTGTTATCACCGATTTAGCCAATTACTTTATTTATTTGATTTATTAGCTTGGGCTCCCCAAGGAGCTCAGAATGGATTACAAATCAGGTACTCAAGCATTTTCCCTATCTGTTCCAGCAGGCTCACCGTCTATCTAATGTACCTGGGGCAGTGGAGAATTAAGTGACTTGCCCAGGGTCACAAAGAGCAACACAGGGCTTGAACCCACAACCTCAGTATGCCACACTCTCCTATACAGAGTTACCATATGGCTCCAGAAAAAGGATGGATTGAGACCTCCGGGCTTTACTTCAATTCAAAGCAGTGGGGTAGCCAGGGTGAGAGGTGCCCTTCCCCCGCCCTCTTCTCCGCCCCTTCCTGCTACGCATGCACTGCTTCCCTTCCCTCGTACCTCTGTAACATTCCTGGCGCGAGCAACAACCACCAAGCTGCTGTTGCACCAGCATTGGGTCTTCCTCTGGCATCACTTCCTAGGCCCGGGTCCAGGAAGTGATGTCACAGGAAGAGCTAGCAATACCTGAACATGACAGCAGCTTGGGGGTTGTTGCTCACGCCAGGAGCATTACAGAGGTATGGGGAAGGGAAACAGCAAGCACGCACGGTAGAGGGGGTAGGGGGGGCAGAGAGGAGGACATGTGCCTGTGCCTTCAACAAGACGGCATCCAGGTCAGATTATCTCCCCCCCCCCCCCTTACTACACCACTGATTCAAAGCAATGGAAGTAACGAGGACAGATTGAGATATCTGGAGTTTACTTCCATTGCTCTCAATGGAAGTAAAACCCGGATGTCTAAATCCGCCCTCCTTTTTCTGGAGTTATATGGTAGCCTTAGGTTAGGGCCTCAGTCGTCAGGAGCAGGGTCAGTTCTTCCTTTCTCTCCAGTTCTGCTCCAATCCTGGGGGTATACAGAAGGGTTTCGGGCTCCTGCACTATTAATACCTCCCCACTGTCCACTCTCCCTCCCCTGTGCCAGGCTTTTATGCTCTGTCTCTCTGAGATACAAAGGGGTTTCAGTCTTCAGCACTGTCAATCTATTCCCCATCCTGCCTACACTATATGTATGATGAGGGTATACAGAAGGGTTTCAGTTTTCAGCACAATGCAATGCACTGTCCCTGTGCTGGGGGTGAACAGAGGGGCTTCAGTTTCCAAAACTCTCAGCCCCCTCCTGCCTGCTCTAGCCTTCTGCTGAAGTATAAAGAGGGATTTTAGTCTCCAAGAGAGCCAGTCCTCCCTCTTTCCTGTTCTGATCCTGTCCTTGTAGTATACAGAGGGTTATCTGACGATGTTTTCTGATCTCACATGTCCTTCTGTGTTGAACAGAAGATGGACATTTCACATGGATTAACTATCCGTTCGGATTCATACTTGAAAACGGATGTTAAACCTCACTATCTTTAGATACCGGAAGGTACACTGAGAGCCTGGAAGTCACTAAGCCTACTTGACACCCTGGATCTAAACTAGGCTCTAAAAATCCAAATCCCAACACCAAAAACAATCCCAGTATTTAAGATCTGTATCCAGCAAACTCACCTGACGGACTCCTGCTCGCTGCTGAGCTGCTCCAGTACACTTACTCACTCTCCCCTACTCTCAAACTGAACTCTGTCCTTAAATCCAAGATAAATATTTAACATGCACTTAACAAAGGTCAGTAATGTTTACTGCTTAACAACACCCTTAGCTGGCTGCTACACAAAAAGAAGAATATGAAAGCATTTCTAGGACTGGCTATCTATTTAGCCCTTCCAAGTCTGTTCAGAGCCAATTAGTCATCTCAAGAGGGACAAACATACACATTCAACCCCTGACTGTAGTTTTATTCCACAACAATTCCTAGTAACTTACACAATGGCTGCTGTCATTCACGGGTGCATTTTATATGTCTGGCCTATACCTTTGCATAGTCAGGCTGCGTGACGTACTCCTGAGAGGAGACGTAGACTAGAGTCCTTAGAGCTGCACCTGCTGACAAACCAGTGGATTAACCTAACAACTGATTAGTAGTGAGGGAAGTTTTTCACACAAGACAAATCAAATAATCTAAAGGCTTTATTTTTTACTAAGCTGTGTTAAGTGCTAATGCAGCTTAAAATGGAATAATTCATACACTGTGCAGTAGCCATTCAATGCCTTGAAGATCGTTTTAGCACAGTGATCTCAAACTCATGGCCTGGGGGGCCACATGCGGCCCACCAGGTACTATTTTGAGGCCCTCGGTATGTTTATCATAATCACAAAAGTAAAATAAGTTTCTTGATCATATGTCTCTTTAGCTATAAATTCCAATATTATTATTAAGACTTAGCCAAAATGAAAGATTTATAAACTATAAAGAGTTTTACCTCATGCAAAATTGTCATTTCTTTAATAAGACATTAACTATTTCTTCTGCAGCCCTCCAAGTACCTACAAATCCAAAATGTGGCCCTGCAAAGTGTTTCAGTTTGAGACCATTGGTTTAGAAGATGTAGAACTTGTAGGAGATTCATGCTTAGAGGGATATCAGCAACGGTAGGTAAAAGATTGACCCCTTGAAAGAGATCCTTGAGCAGTACTGTTGTTTGAATTGAATTCTGGCTCGAATAGGTAGCCAATGTGAGTCTAGGTAGACATTGGTGATGTGGTCAAATTTTCCGAGGGAGTAGATTAGTCTGAGAGCTGTGTTCTGAACGGTCTGTAGTTTTTTTTATCATGTTTGTGGGGCATGGTAGATATAGGATATTGCAGAAGTCCACAAGACCTAGTACCAGGGATTGTACAATGATCCTATAGTGTTCTTTGTCAAAGAATTTCCTTATTTTTCTTAAGTTGCGCATTGTGAAGAATGCTTTTTGGGTAGTTTTGTTGATTTGAGTCTGCATAGTGCAGCATCTGTCTATCAGCACTCCCAGGATTTTGAGTGAGGTCTGGATTGGGTATTTGGTTGCTTTAATTTCTAGGTCTGTTATGGATGGGTTTTTGTCCGTTTCAAGCATTAGGAATTTGGTTTTGTCTGAGTTTAGTTTCAGTTTGTGGTTTGTCATCCATTTTTCTACTTCATCCGGTATTATTTCCAGGTGTCCTGTTGAGGTATGGTCTTGGGTTTCGAAGGGGAGGAGAATAGTTATGTCGTCTGCGTAGCTGAATGATGTTACATTTAGGTTGTCTAAAGTGGTACCGAGGGAGGAGATGAAGAGATTGAATAGAATGGGCAATAGTAGAGACCCCTGCTGGACTCCGCATGGATTTGACCATGGGTTAGATTTCGTGTCGTTTGTCTTAACTCTGTACGTTCTTGTTTTAAGGAATCCTTGGAACCAGTTGTAAACCACCCCTGAGCTCCCTATTGCATCAAGTATCTGGAGTAGTATGGTATGATCAACTAGATCGAAGGCAGCGGAAAAATCTAGTTGGATAATTAGGATCCTGTGTCCTTTACTGAGGTATTGTCGGGCTATGTCTAGTAGTGTTGCTAGTAGTGTTTCCGTGCTGTGGTAAGATCTAAATCCTGATTGAGAGGAATGAAGTATATTATGGTCAACTAGGTAGTTGGTGAGGTATTGAGCCACAAGTCCTTCAATCAGTTTGACATATAGTGGGATCGAAGCGATAGGTCTATAGTTGGTAGGAGCGTCTATAGGACCTTTTTGGTCTTTCAGTAGGGGTGTGATTATAATCTCTCCAAGATCTTGTGGGAATTGGCCTTCTAAGAGAGTGCTTTGTATCCATTGCATGAGGCTGGTTTTGAATTTAGGGGAGGCATTTGTAAGCAGATACGATGGGCAGTAGTTCAAGTCGCATGAGGTGTGGCTGTATTTTTTGTATAGTCGGTTCAAATCAGGCCATTGTAGAGTTGGGAAGGTGGTCCATGTTCTGTCTGCAGATATGGCTTCTTCCGTTGTGGGGGTTGTTATTATCTCGAGTTTGGTAGTTGAGTTGTTGAAGGTAGTTCTGATTGTAATGATCTTGTGTTTGAAATGGTCTGCTAGTTGGGAAGCTGTTGGTGGTGGCAAGGAATGGGTTTGTGTCCGTAAGTTTTTTTACTAAGTTGAAGAGTGTTTTTGTGTCGGAGGTGTTTGTGCCAATTAGTTTAGTGTAGTATGTTTTGCGCTTTTCCTTGACTGGCAATGATGAAGCCAGACACCCCAGGGCCTTCCCTCTTGCCAAATGACTATAGGCTCTGCCGGTCTCGATCCCGCCCCTCAAAATCAGACAGTAACTTCAGAGGGGGGTGGGATCGAGACCGGCAGAGCCTATAGAAAAAAAGGATACCTCTGTTTATATTCAGATTGGTTTATATTCAAGTATATATGATATAACCTCAAAAAATTAAAAACTCTCTTCTTAGAAAGCATACATACTGTCGATAACTAAATCCCATACTCATCTTAAGTGTTATTCCAGTAGTCATAGAACCTCTATTTTCCCTTCCCTATTACTTCAGTCATAATTCTCCCCTCTTCAAAAAACAGCTATAATGTAACATAAGCATTCTGTAATTCCTTATATTGTAAGTTGCCTTGAATCTGTTTAGGTATAACACAACTCAGAAATAGTAGATTAGATTAGGTTGTGCATAGTGTACAGATGAGCATTTGGAGATATTTTAGTACAGTGCAAAAAGTTTTAGATTTCTGGAATGTGGCTGAGACTTGATCCCAAAATAAAAGAAACTTTTGGGCACCACGTGTAAACATCAAACTATGTTGGCTCTTTGTACTCCGTGCAGTCTTGAATCTTAGGGTTTCTTTTTTACATATTAGTAATTTTAATTTCTATCTGTGTTCTGGTAGGAATGAATGTATGTTGAGAAGCATACAGTGTGCTTTGTGTAGTTTAATTTTGTGGTTAACCATTATGTGTTAATAAGATTATATTGTGTGTGTATATATGAAAAATGAATGGAAAAAATGGTGTTAAAATTAGTTCTATTATGGGGGAGGGGGTCTGGCCAGCGACTTAGCCTGTGTTTTGGATTTTGGCCCCTTAATGTGATTTTGACACCCTTAGCCAACCAGACAGAAAACCACCTTAGTGCTTGTTATTTATCCTATTCAATTTTCTCTCTTTAGATGAGACCTCCTACTGCTATATTCTCACTGGTAAAGATACCACCTTCTTCCCCCAACATATATAGTGTATCTAAGCATATAAAGCAGGAATGAAGGATTCAGTAATGGATGGCATAAGTAGATAATGTTACAATTTAGTAGATCTGCTAGAGGCCTTTACTCTTCAAGCTGGTCAAACCTTAGGCATCCCTACACTTGCACTGTACTTATTCTGTGGTACCCCAGTATGACTAGCTGGCACTGCTCACATATGGAGGGGGAGTGTGACAGGGTATGAAACACTGCTATTTCCCCTGTATGACACTTCTTCACAGATTCAGATTAACTCCCAGGTTAACCCAGCACTCCCCCTTCTAGCCAATTTCTTTCAAAAGCAGAGCAGCACTGAGAAAGATTTCCGCAGAGAAGGGAGAAAAGGAGGAAACCAGGAAGTGTCTCTGAAGAACTTAAAAAGCAGAGCTGGAATCAGAGAGAGAGAGGTCCCAGGAGGATAGAGGAGCGGAATGAATAGAAGGGCTGATCTGTTTTATTGATGAGTTTGCTGTAGGTAAGATTCTGTTATAGAAAAACTCTGCCTTTAATCTAGTGCCTGACTAGAGCTTTATTTTCCCAAACACCCCACAGTGTGGTTTGTGTGTCTGTGCAGACCCTCTCCTAAGCACCTTGCCCTACTCTGTTGCATTTATGGAGGCACCACTGAGAGCTGGCATCTTCTGTGTAAAGAAATGATGTACCTACCGACAGTTGGGGAAATGAGGGGGATAAGAATAGCTTTGCCCCATATTAGGTGGGGAAGTAGGGCAGTCCAAGCCAGACAGGAGTATTTTTTTTGTTTTGGAGTTTTTTCTTTTCCTTTATACAACCCAGCAGGACAGTGTCGAACTTGAATAAGCACAGAACAGCTGATAATGGAAGGCCATCAATGACAGAAATTCATTCAAGCCCATCTGGGTTTTTAGACATGTTTAAGTTTTATGAGCCCCATAGTGTCCAAAAAAAACATGACACCCCCACACACACATTTTCCCATATAACCCTAAAACAAATGTACTATTATTAAAAAATTATTACTATTACTGACAGGTGTTACTACAAATGTTGGAAAAACAATGATCCTTGTTTTAAAAATGAGCTGGCAGGACATAACCACTAAGATCCATTTTGGCAGAATGGCAGTTAGTGAGGAAGATAAAGATACAATTAAATTTTTGACAAAATAAGCCATACAGCTCAAAGCATTTGTTAAGGGAATTTCTTAATAAAAGGTTGAACTAATGTATTTTCAAAGGTCATACTATATGTTTACTTAGTTTAAAAATACTTTCCAATTATTTAGAGTCCTGATTTTTCCAGACACCATGTGAATGTGGTAAACTTCTACTAAGGTGCCTGTATAGTACCTATAGTAAGAGGGGGGGGGGTCTAATTCTGCTGTCTGTTCTTGTTCTAATTTCTGGTTCTAATTTTGCTGTCCGTAAAATGAATGTTCTTCAAACAGAGCAACACCCAACACATATTATTCACTCAGTGAAACTCAACCAAGCAGTTTTTGCATTTTTTTTCCCTGAAGATGACATGATTTTACATTAAGACACTTCTAACAAAATCATTTATTGTTCACAAGAAAGAGAAATTTTATTTAAGAACTTCTGCCAATAAATAACAGTTTTCACCATTTTATTTTTAACATAATTAAAAAATAAAATAAAGCAGAGTGGAGGGCAGAGCTCTGCTGAAAAGGTGGTTCATGGCTAACTTGTGGTTAAGACTCTGCATCCTTCCCAGCTGGCCTTGCATAGGCTAATCTGCCCTTGGCATGTCTGGATATATACTATGTCTATATTACCCTAAAAGGCCACACACAGTTCATCAGAGCAGTGATGCAAAGTTACAACCATTTCATTATCAATAAACCTAGAACCTAGTGCAGACCCCTCCTTTTCACATGCACTTTGCTATTACATGCAAAGGGCAGTCTTGCAGCCCATCTTTTGTCCTGTCCAGTTTGCATAACATGGTAAGAGCATAAATACCCAGTGTCACATATGGCATTATTTTTTTATCACTCTTGTTTATGTCTACAGCAACAAAAACAAAGTAGAGCTTTGAAGTAAAAGGAAGAAAAAGTAGAGGAAGAAAAAGGAGAATGAGGAACTAAATCAGCATTCAATTTATGCAAGATGGACAGCAAAGGACTCTTCCTGCTCATGTCCCAGCACATAGACCCTGTGGATGGAGACCAGCAAGAAGTCAGCTGATTTGATGCAACCCATCTTCCTAATAAACAAAAACAGAACTGGACTCTGCTAGGTTATGGTGCTATTTTGTTTTCCATTTATGAAAACTCAGGACATCCTATCTACCCCCACTCAAACACATTTAGTGCAGCGAGTCCTCTTCAAAAGCCCTAAAAGTATAGCTCCTTCCAGCACAGGTGTTCTCAATCCAAGCTTCAGGACATAATCACAATTAATGTGTGTAAGAAATTTGCATATAGTCTCCAATGCACACAAATTTACTTCATGCATATTCATTGCATCCTGTGAAAACTTCATTGCTGGATGTTTCCCCAAAGATTAGGTTGAGAAACACAGCTCTAGATCTTGGCTATCATACCATAACAGAATGCTGTCACAGAAATTAATAATAATCAATCTCCTTCTGGAGGCAGACATTGCCCATCAAGTGTTCAGGATTACTACAATGAATATGCATTAGAGATTTGCATATGATGGGGCTAAATATATCTGATGCATATTCACTGTGGGAATCTGGTAAACCTGACCGACAAAGTTTGCCTCCAGGATAATGTTGAGAAACACTGCCTTAATGTCTGATCACTAGTTTCTCCACAGCAGGGGTTTTCAGCCCAGTCCTCAGGACATACCAAGTTAGACAGGCTTTCAGGCTATCCATAATGAATAGACATGAGATTTGCCAACTGAAAACCTGATTAGCGAGATATATCCTGAAGACCAGTAAGAGAACCACTACTCCATACTAAGAGGGTAATTTTATAAACTTTATAAAATGAGTATAAAGCGCAAAATGTGCCTACTTGATTTTTACAAAATACTAGCACTGATGTAAAAGAACACGTGTACATGTAGGCACTGGTATTTACACCAGCTCCATGGCTGATGTAATGTTAGCATGTACTTTATGCAAATACGCAAATAAATTAAGGAATTTTATAATTATACATATAAGTGCAGACCCCACCCACACTGCCCTCATACAGTGAAAGCAGACACCATGAAACACACAAGTACTTGTGTAGTACAAGAGGATATTTATGTGTATAAATGACTAAAATACCTGTATTGGCTCAGTGCTTAGATAGCTCCTTAAAAGATTACCATCACAGAGGCCCTTTCTGGCCTTGGAATCATGTATTAAACCAAAGTTTATCTAGACCAGTGTTTCCCAAGTTGGTCCTGGAGTACTCCCCTTGCCAGGCAGGATTTCAAGATATTCACAATTAATAAAGAGACACTATATGGAAATCTTATGCATATTCATTATAGATATTCTGAAAACCTGACTGGCAAGGGGAGTACACCAGGACTGAATTGGGAAACATTGCTCTACAGGGCTAGCTCTTATTACCCACTATTTCTAAAGAACCATTTGTGTTAATGCAGCTCATGTGTAAAACCTCCATCTTCAGGAGCCAATAAGCCAAACACTCTAACCAAGGACATGGTTCTTCCTCAAAATTAAGGCTCCCATTATGTTATGCTACTATTACACTGCCCTCCTCCAAGTATCACCACTGCCTCTCACACCCTGCAACAGAACCAACTAAAGCTCTTCTGAGTCTTCCTCAGAATTTGATACAAGGATACCTGCCTTTATATGCAATAATATACCTGCAACCAAGTGAATTATATTGAGCTTTTTAAAATATTAAATTATACTATCCTTCGCTTGGAGTGTGCCATTCTTTTTCCTGGTGCTGCTCTCCATGGGCTGAATTATTTTGCTTCACTAAACCAACAGCATTGTCCTGAAGGGAGATAACACATGCTACATCTTCTGTCTGATACAGGGGAATGTAGTCACACTTCCTGCTTTAAACAGATCTACTGGATGACATCAAGAAGGGTACTCATTTTCCCTACTTGCCTGCAAAGATGCTTTCTCCTTAAGTAGAAGAATCACTAGGACCATGAGAAACTACTGAAAACCAGTACTACAAGTTAGGTAGTAAAAGACATTTTTAAAAAGTTTAACAGCAGCTTCAACAGGTAAACTGGCAGCTCACTTTACAGACTTCGGTATCTTTGATTCCTAAGCTCAGTTTGCGGACTTCAGGTTGACCCAGAAAGTTGCAAAGGCCTTTTCAGAAATGGTGGATGGAAGGGCTGGCCTGCTGTTTCAGACTAGAACTGGAGTTCATCAAATAACAACCAGTGCATGGCTTCCAGCCAAGGATTGTCACAGCAATGGCTAAGCTAATTTCTGATTAAAACAGAAGCCCAAATGAGCAAGATAAAATCCAAAAATTAACCTCTCCTCTTCCCCCCTCCCCATGAACATTTTAATGGTGAAACATTCATTAACCTCATAAATTTTATTTCCCTTTTCAATTACACTGAATCCTGCTAAAATGATCCTGATCTTAATTATAAAGCATGTGGGGATAGAAGACCTAAAATATGTATGCACTGGAGGAAAAACAGGAGGGAGGCTTCTTTCAATTGAAAGAAGTGCTGGAATGAGAGTGTAAAGTGATAGAAACCCAGAATAATTAAGAAAATATTAAAGAATGGACTTTATACAACAGCCTCCCAGTGGTGGTAGCAATGAGGATGTTATCTAAATGTAAGAAAGCACGGGACGAGTACAAAGGATCATTGAAAAAGGGGACAGGCTTAGTGATTGGTTAAATAGTTTTTACCTGCCATCATTTTATGTATTTTTCTTTCTTTTTTTAAAAATTTGTAGGATAACCTGAACTCCCTGAAGAACATGTCTCCAAGATGCTACTTGGGTCATTCATCATGGAATATGATACCAGCTACTATTGGTAGAGTCACAAGCTACTATGGCTTTTGCTGTTTACTATAACTTTTTGCTTTGTAATTATGATTTTTACATTTGAGTCAATTCAGTCCTGATTTTTTTAAAGTTGTTTAATGCTATTGTATTGTAATCACTTAAATACATTGTGATAAGCGGTATAGAAAATAATTTATCCAATTCGATACTACCCTTACTTTCTTCTGATACTCTTCTCCTTTGCTCAATAGGACAGGGTGTCTATTACCTCATGCACAAGAACTTGCTGTAATGCAAACACAGGAGCACATCATGCAGTGCTGAGGACTGTGAACCTCCTAGGAAGATCTGTAGTCTAAATCCAGATGACAGAAACATCCCTGAATAACTCATTCAGACCAAGAGGATATGTTTTGATTATTTATTCAACAAAATATATTCAACGATAAGTATCTCTGTCTGAAAAAGCATGCGACCCCTTCATTTAGTAAACTGGCAGCACCTCCTCAAGAAATAATAACTAATTAAACATTTCTCGTTACCATTGAACAGTCTCTCATTTAGAGATTGAGGAATTTGGGCACATTATTCTATGCAGATTTTTCAGTTCCTTGACATCTGAGGATTTCCTTGCATGAACCACTTTTTTTCAGTTCTTCTAGCAAAAGAAATTTCAGAGAACCTAAGAAAGAGCTGTTATTGCTAGCTGTCTGGATAGCATTATCCAATCATTTCTAAACATTAATTTATAGTCACTGTAAAGATATTTGAAGGAACCAGAAAACCATAACAAAGAACGCAAAATTAACATCTACAAATTTGCAGACTTCTCTCCTTATAACTGAAGTGTGGGTTCATGCATAAACTATCAAGAAAAATCTGAATGGAAACTTGTTCATGGAAGAAACTATTGCTCTCTATGAGCACTTCAAGTTTATTAGAAGAGTATGTAGATGACCTACAAGACTCATGTAATTATGTTTTCTGGAAAGATGGGCCCACAAGTGAACAACTGCTCATAACAATGTTTTGTCTGACAATAACCAAACATTGCCTTCTGAATTAAGAACCTTACTCAACTGTTAAGTATGGTGGTAGAGGTATCATGGGACGTGGAGATAATTTGCTGAACTAGGACCTGAATGGTTTAGTATCAATGATATAACTATTAATTCAGATTTATGGAAGTTCTAAAGGAGAATATTAGGTTAATCATCTGTGAGCTGTGCTGAACCACAAGTGGGTCATGTAGCAAGACTGCAACATTAAACATTCAAGTAAATCTACTGCAGAAGAATTAGAGATTCTGGATTGGCCAAGTCAAAGTTCTGACCTGAAATGATCTATATATGCAAGAAAGCCTTTTAATGTCACAGTTGAGAACATTCTGCATGGTAAAATGGGCCAAATTCCTTAAGGATGATATATGGGATAGATCAATAGTTACAGGAAACACCCATAAGATAGAGTTTGCATACTTTTTGTACAATGATACTTTTAAAAAAAAATATTTTTGTTAAATAATCAAAATATATGTTTTTGATCCGAGTTACACAAGTATCGGTGGGATTATCTTCTGTCATGGTTTGGATTAGGATCTAATGTTCTGAGCATAAATTGTGCTAAAATACAGACCATCTTAGGTGTTTCACAAATGTTTTCTCAGCACTGTGTATTATATCTGTGCAGACAGAGAAACTGGTTTGGAAATAGATAAAACTACAGCATTATGTGCTTCTTCCTTGGACTAGAGCGAGCCAACAGCAGCCAGGCCAGCCAGTGACCAAACACTGGTATTTCCTTCTAATGATATCCAAATTATATGACTTCAGCTAATGAAAAAAATCCTGCACATTGAGCCATCAGAAAATGAAGCTGCCGAGGCTTATGCAGCACATTAGATTTTTATTCCTTTTTAAACTTTGAGTGAAATGATGTGGTGGCAAAGATAATATAAAGAAATAAAACAAAAACCAAAGGAAATTAAGGTGGTAATGCACTGAGTTAGTCTAATTAAAAAAAAAAAAAGGTATCACCTTACTTCCTTTGGTTTTATTTCTTTATATTACCTTCTTAAACTTTGAATTGAAGCCTTCTGCACAATGTGAGGCTGTGCTACAGGGGACAAACGGGCAAAAAAAGACAAAATGTGGGGTGTACTTGTATTCCCTCTGCATATGTGTATAAGTATGGGAGACAATGAGTAATGCCTTAATCTCTCAGAAGAGAGAAAGACCTCTAGCCGCAGGAATAGGAGGCAACAAAATTCCTTGAAAAGATGCCATGCCCTCTCTTCAGGACATTACATTCTCTTCTGTGTGTAAGCAATAACCATCCCCTCCCTGATGGCTCCAAGCTCCCTCCCATAGACTTATCTACACTGTCAGAGCATCATGAGGCAAAATGTATGGTAAGACAGTCAAAGAACGTTCAAGTTTTAAAAATATGACTTAGCAGCACTAAAATTTAAAAGAAACAGCTGAACAAGCAGTAACCAGGTTTAAACTATTTTATGCTTTAAAAAGATTTTTACTGGCAATAACAGTAATGGGTGTGCCTTAGATTTCCAATTCACTTCCTGAATATGCAAAGCAAAAGCAACATAAGAATGTATCTCTTAAACCACAGATACTGTTTATGGTACACTGAACTCTACAAAACAATAGCTGAAAAACAAAGAGAGACTATCCCTTATCTGCTCAAACCTTCTCAAGTGCATCTTCAAAATCAATTACAGTACACATTTAATAGGTAGTCTAGCAAAGTTTTCAAATTATCCTTGCTGGGGGGGGAGGGAGGCGAAGAGATGCTTCAACAGTGATGGGATTGGGGAGGAGGGCCACTACAAATGTATAAACTACACCAGCTTCTTCCCACTTAGTGTGGATCTTTTCTCCATGCATGGAAGCTCATCTTGCAGGTAGAACATTATTCTACAGAAATGCTGTGATAAGGTGGTTCTTGTACAAGAAAAACTAATAGGCAGAAGAAATCACAAACCTAAACCATTTATCAGACACGTACAATTGAGGATTACATTCCAATAAATGTCTAAGGAATGATCCCCGGTTGTAATTGTCTTTTTTTTTTTTTTTTACCTGATTTCTTCTAATAAAAGGGGAATGAAAGAATAAGAAAGCATTATCTTTGCAAATAAAAGTAATGTAGTCAATACAGACTTTGGCAATCTATGATGTAGGCCCAAAGACAGATTCCTTAGTGAGGCCTGCAAAATGAACTTATATGCTGCCATATTAACAGGAAAAAAAAAATCTTATTAACTGGATACTGTAAGTCATTTTTTTTGTAGTTATTTACAGATGATTCATTGGATCTCTGCGGATTCCCTTTAAATACTGCCCTTACTGGTTAGGATAAAGGGTTCTTATACTATTTTACCAGTAAAGGAATTCCCAGGTCAATATTCATTTTGAAAGCAGTTAAAACAATAGCAAATTTTAAATCCTGCTAGCCTTTAGTCTGTTTTCTCCAGGATTCCAAGAGCATTAATTTTCAAAACCAAGTTTACTGCAAGGAAGGTGCCTCAGAATTCAGAAAGCACATCTCACTCACTTTCCCAGACTAAAATCGCTCTGCACTGCACTCAAAGCCTAAAGGTGTAAATAAAATTTGTCAGCTTTTTTCCAGGTAATCTGCATTTTTTTTTTTTTTGGGGGGGGGCGGGGGGGAAGAAGACACTATGGCATTTATTATTCTCTTACCTGTGTCATCAATTCATATTTTTACATACAATTTACACATACCTCCACTTTTGACTTCGAGAGATAGAAAGTGATTTCAGTCTATAAAGTTCACTAATTTTCTTGCTAGCTGTTTCATAGACAAAATATTTTTGCACTTTCATATGGATAAATAACTGGTCTCTTGTCAACATGTTCATATTCATGCTAAATATGCTGAAACACTCCATAAGAATCCAATCTGGTTTCTGCTTAGTTTTTAATTTAGAACAATTTTCTGTTATTATTTTGAATCTTTCCACTTATATATTATAAAATTTTCATGTGAAAAGATGAAAAATGCTCAAATTCTGCAGCAAAGGATAATTTCTGTACATAGATACTGGAAGAAAATTAAAAACTACAGCTACACCTTAACCAGCATACACCAGGGCTGTTGAGGTCTTTAATGGCCTTGAATATCACAGCATTAAGCTTTCAGCACATCAATAGCTTCTGTGTCTCTTAATTTTGTGAAAGGCAATACATTATATTTATTGTAAAGCCATTACTATGATGATGCTGCTGGGAAAATGTAAGAAAATATTTCTACGCAGTCCCACACTAGTAGATACAAAATTTCAGTCTGAAGACAACTAAAGAAAAAAAAGCCCATGTCAACCCTGGAACTCCCCCCTCCCCCCAAAATGAAAAATATCCCTTCCTCCCCAGTACCACAGTAAGGGCTACCTATTATACAGCCTCCTCTTGCCATCTTACACATTTAATGACCACCAGAAGTTTTGCAGATGTCTCTCGGGCCAAGAACAGCGCACTGCTATAATACAAGAATGGCACTGAATTGCAAACCTATAAATTTCTGGATTCTTACCCTTAGGAAGCAGCTGTGCTACAGGTGGCATTACCCTTAATAATGTTAGTATTGGCACAGGTGTAACATGGCTTAAACACAGATTTGCACCACAGTTATCCTAATGCCAGGATTTTCCATTTAACCTCAACAACAAAAGATTACATATACTCCTCAACATAGTATTACTATTCTGAGCAGTATGCAGTCCCCCCTCCTCTCACTCAGCAGCAGTGTAAAACATGATCCACTGAGGGCATAGATATTTCACATTCCTGCTAATGCAACAGTCCATGATGTTACAGGCTGCAGGAAAACTGAGCTATCAGAAGAGAGAGGAATGTAGGAAGTCCAAGAAAACTGAAAAACAATGGGGTTAGTTGAGGTCACTCAGATGGTACATTTGCCTCTTTGGCATAACCTTAAAGATTATCATGGGTACCATATGTCACCTCTATTTCCCTGACACACTCTCCATCCTGGGCATCACTTAGCTAAGGTCCCCTGCACAGTGAGGCGGTGGGTGGGCTGCCCTGACATCCCCTCGCATCCATATCAGAATAAGTTGAACAAAAAAAAGATCAAGCTTGAGGAAAATGTATTTGAAAATTCTTCCTTTGAATAAGTAATGCTGTTTTGTGACAGCAAGGCTGAACAAACAGCTAAAGTCCAAATGTTTTTGGGACCAGAGGTTCCCTGTCATAGCCCCAAACCAGCCCTACAATACAAGACTTCAGATGCACTACTGATTAGACCAATTTCTAAATTTTTAAAAAATGTACTTTTTATATATAAACATATGCATGCATATGTATGTGTGCTTGTAGATAAACACACACCCACACACACACATACACGTAACATGCACACACTATATGGAACAGAAATCAAAAAAATGTACAAAATGGTCACCTCTTATACACAGAGTATAAACTGGATCAAAACCAGACTGCCAGTTTATCCTAAGTTTTTGTTCTGTTTGATACCAAATAAATAAATGTGTTAAAGTTGCAGTCCTTGGTGATGCATGAGAGCTGGTAGGCCATTTACTGAAGTTTCTTCCCAGTGCCATTCTTCTCTGTAGAGTTCGTAGATGTCACCAGGTTAATAGGCCCATCTGAGTGCATGGGGTTCCTACGTGGTGGCATGCGCTCATTGATGCGATCCAGGCCCCTGGCTTCCTCAAAGCTACGGATTTTGTGCTGTGGTGAAAATCCACGGATGGCTACAAGAAAGCAAAGGAGAATCGGTGGATGCAGTGGCCCTTGGGAACATTCAAACTAGTTATCAGATTAACAGCTCCAGATGAAAAATATACATGACCTCCCTCAACATATGCTGGGCGACTCCCAGTTTCAGCTGCATGTCTGGTTGAGTCTTACACTGGCACTACCCACATGCTGAGTAAATCCTGCAATTTTCATTATCAATATGCCCAGCAAGCCTCCACAATGGCTCACTAGTTACCTAAGTAAAACCTGTAATCTCACCGACTCTTACAGTAGTTCACTAACTATATATGTTCATTAGCCTACCAGAGTATCACTAGTTGTATGTCTGGCTCACTCCTGTGATGAATCCTATAAGCTTAATAGCTGTATGCCTGGCTAACTCAAAAGCTGAAACTACCCAAATGGCAATCATCCCTACAGACTCACTAGCCGTGTGTTGGGAGACTCCTCTAATGACTCATTAGCTGTGTATCAGGCAGGCTCACTTTCCTGGTGGAATTACTCATACTGGGTAGCTTCCATAGTCTCAGTAACTAAATGCTACATGCCCGGATGACTTCTGTGTTGGGAAGACCCACATGCCAGAGGAGTCTTGTAGCCTCTTTCACAGCATGCCTGGCCAACTTCCATGCTGGTATTGCCTGCTTGCTGAGCAACTACAGCAGTATCACTATCCATGTGTTAGGTGATTCCTGTACTGGCTTATTAGCTGCATGTCTAATCTGCTTTCCCCAGTCTCACTAGCTGCATGCACAGCTGCTTTCAGGACAAGCATAACCATTAGGCAAACCAAGTATTGCCTAGGGAGGCAGCTTTGGAGTGGGGAGTGTCAACAAAAAATAGCTGCAAACCAAACAAATAGGTCTGAGAGCCACAATGACTCAAAAGAACCATGAGTATGTACTTTTACTTTCAGAGAAGGGAAATTTTCAAATAGCTCTGGTTATCTGTGTAAATAAGTTTTGGAAGTTGTATACACATACACTATACACATACATGAATATACATGGATCATTCTGGAAGAGGTGGTTGGGGCGATCGTGAATTTGAGTTTAATTATGAAAATCTCGGCTACAGAGGAGGAACCTGAAAGTTAATTCAGGACATGCAAGGCTAAAGGTTTGCTTAGTGACTGAGCACCGGTTCTGGCTGGCTTCTGCTGTCTCATTGCTGCATACTTTGACTCCCCTCATAATGGCACTACACATATGCTAGGTGACTTGTCTCAGTAGCTGCATAGTACATGTCTAGATGACTCTAGACAGTGATACTACCTACATTCCACTGATTCCTAGCATCTCACTAATATAAAATATATCTGCTATCTAAATTGTACCTACATTTTCAGTAAAGTGTTATGTTTTGAGGTCTTACATACTTGCTGCATAGATAAAAACCTAGAAATTACATTGTAACCTACTCTGCCAAATACTTGGTTTAAAGACCACATAGATGTCTGTTAATGGGAGACCCTGCATATATCAAGATGAGAGCTACACATTTTAAAGAAGAAAAAGGAGAATAAGACCGACATCTGGTATTCCAATGTACCTAATTTCTATGAACAACACACACAACACCACAGCACAGCAAACTAAACAAGAAAGAAAATATGAAGACATGCTTCTATAGTTGAAGATCATTGCAAAATCTTGCACAACCAGGATCAGAACTGCCAGATAGGTCACCAGAGATTGGAAAACTATGTTGTTAATCTTGTTTCCCCATGGGAAAGCGGGGCATCACTGATTTATGCAGGCTGTTTTATACCATTTTTACAACTAAAAGGCAACAGTTTCTCAAACACATTAAAAATTTAGCCTTTGAAAACTACCTGTAGCCTGTGGCTCAGGTTACTACAGTCTAGTTGAATGTTGTATGAAGTCCCCATGAAGGTTTTCATTCTATCTGGGAATAAATTTTACCTGGGTGTGCCCACTAACCCCCTACTTTAGAATACATACACTAGGTTTTTACTGAAGTGCCTGTGCAGGATTGCATTCCAGGTATAAAATAAAAGAAACAAACCCTTCCATTATATCTAGATCAGTGGTCTCAAACTCGCAGCCCGGGGGCCACATGCAGCCCGCCAGGTACTATTTTGAGGCCCTTGGTATGTTTATCATAATCACAAAAGTAAAATAAAACAGTTTCTTGATCATATGTCTCTTTAGCTATATATTACATTATTATTAAGATATAGCCAAAAGGAAAGATTTATAAACTATAAAGAGTTTTACCTCATGCAAAATTGTCATTTCTTTAATAACATATTAACTATTTGTTCTGAGGCCCTCCAAGTACCTACAAATTCAAATGTGGCCCTGCAAAGGCTTTGAGTTTGAGACCACTGATTTAGATGGAGGAGCACAGACAACTCTGTCTTCTCTACATATAGTGCACACTTTAATAAGCACCTGCTGAAATGGATAATGCTCAATATTCCACCTTAAATGAACAAAGCAGATCATAAAAATATAATCCATAAACTATTAAAATCTCAAAATGGAACTAAGGATGCATCTTAAATTAAAAATAGAGTGTTTTGAAGTCCCAGGAATCCTATAAGTAATATCCCTAAATGTCCCCCCCCCCTCCCAATCCTTCCAAGCAGGGTGAGCATCCTGGTGGGGTGATGAAGTGTGACATGATATACAAATATTTACACAAAATTACATTTCTGGTGAACCTTCTAAATTAAGGCTGGTGGTGCAAGAATAAAATTTTAGAAAGATGGAAGAAAATTTTAGAAAGTTTTTACTTCTTAGGTTCTACACACAAAGAAATAAGGGTTTAATCTCCACAGAGGAATTCTCGTCATACCTTCCTGTGCCTCAACCGCTTCTACTGTGGCTGTAATAGAGTGAGCAGGGGCATGCAAAAATCAAGACAGAAATAAAAGAGTGTGAGTGAAGAGCATTCTCCATATTATCATCACAATCTGCATCCCCCTCCCTTCACACCACATTCCTGTTCTAAATGTCTAAGAAGGTGAGAAAAAAGAGGGGGCCAAGCCCTCCTAGGGCAGAAAAGCTGCACAGGTACAGAATTGCCCTTAGTGATTACCTTTGCCTTATGTATATCAAAAACTGCACATAAAGCTAGCTCTTCCTGTGTTACCTAGATCTAGCAAGAACATTTGACACACTTACCAGATGTTCAACTTTGTGGTCTAATAATGAACTAGGTGCAGCACTTGCAATAGGCTGTTACAAAATGCCTATTTGAGGGCTACCTGGCACATTTTGCCAGTTCACTTGTGAGTAAAGCGATATATGGTCACCTCAGATGTTACACTGTGCTTGAACCTACAGTATGGAAATGGATATAAACAGGTAGATGGGCATGCTAGACTAACTCTCCCCCCTCAATTACCAAAAGACAGGACCACCTCCAAGATCAAAGTGGGGAAAAGGAGCCAGGTAGAGAAATTGTTTTAAAAATTTAGGGAATAGTGAAAACCTGAAACAAGACTACTGTAGGAGAAATAAACAGCTGTTGATGCAGTGCGTAGGTTCATGGATAAGTAATAAGTACAACATAGGGTGGCACTTTGGGAGATGGGCATATCTACCGTATTTTCACGTGTAAAACGCGCACACGGGTATAGCGCGCGGAAAACACAAATTTATGTACAGAAATTTTTATATACCGCGCACACCCGTATACCGCGCATGCTGCCCGACTCTCCCATCACCACCCAACTCTCCTTTCGCCCGCCCTGACTCTCCTCTCCCCCTTGAAGTCCTGTCCCCACCCTGAAAGCCTGATCCTCCCCCCCGATTCACCCCCCGCAGGACCGCTCGCACCCCCACCCCGAAGGACCACTCGCACGCACTCCCACCCGCATCCGCACCCCCACCCTGAAGGACCGCTCGCACCCCCACAGCCTCCCGACCCCCCCCATCATGTAGAAGCTCCTACCGGTGTCCTGCTGCTTTCTCTTGGCGGTCCCGGCCCTTCCGTGAGCCCTGCGCTGCTTCCTCTTCCAGCGGTTCGCCCTTTCTCTAACGTCAATCCCTCTTGCCCCGCCGACTCCCCGACACGATCGGGGCAAGAGGGAGCTCAAGCCCTCTTGCCCCAGCCAACCGCGGCACCCCCGACACGATCGGGGCAAGAGGGAGCCCAAGCCCTCTTGCCCCGCCGACTCCCCAACTCCCCGACAATATCGGGCCAGAAGGGAGCCCAAACCCTCCTGGCCACGGCGACCCCCTACCCACACCCCGCACTACATTACGGCAGGAGGGATCCCAGGCCCTCCTGCCCTCGATGCAAACCCCCCTCCCCCCAACGACCGCCCCTCCAAAAACCTCCGACCGCCCCCCCAGCCGACCTGCGACCCCCCTGGCCGACCCCCACGGCACCCCCACCCCCCTTCCCCGTACCTTTGTGTAGTTGGCCAGATAGACGGGAACCAAACCCGCCTGTCCAGCAGGCAGCCAACGACGGATAAGGCCGGATTGGCCCATCCGTCCCAAAGCTCCGCCTACTGGTGGGGCCTAAGGCGCCCATTAGCCCATGAGCCCAAGGCCCCGCCCCCAGGAGGGACCTAAGGCTCCCGGGCCTATTCTGATTGGCCCAGGTGCCTTAGGCCCCACCAGTAGGCGGAGCTTTGGGACGGATGGGCCAATCCGGCCTCATTCGTTGTTGGCTGCCTGCCGGACAGGCGGGTTTGGCTCCCGTCTGTCCGGCCAACTACACAAAGGTACGGGGAAGGGGGGTGGGGGTGTCGTGGGGGTCGGCCAGGGGGGTCGCGGGTCGGCTGGGGGGGCGGTCGTTGGGGGGAGGGGGGTTTGCGTTGAGGGCAGGAGGGCCTGGGATCCCTCCTGCCCGTAATGTAGTGCGGGGTGGGGGGTCGCCGTGGCCAGGAGGGTTTGGGCTCCCTCCTGGCCCGATATTGTCGGGGAGTTGGGGAGTCGGCGGGGCAAGAGGGCTTGGGCTCCCTTTTGCCCCGATCGTGTCGGGGGGGGGGGGCAAGAGGGCTTGAGCTCCCTCTTGCCCCGATCGTGTCGGGGGTGCCGCGGTTGATTGGAGCAAGAGAGCTCGAGGTCCCTCTTGCTCCGATCGTGTCGGGGAGTCGGCGGGGCAAGAGGACTTGACGTTAGAGAAAGGTGAACCGCCGGAAGAGGAAGCAGCAGGCGCAGGGCTCACAGAAGAGCCGGGACCGCCAAGAGGAAGCAGCAGGACACCGGTAGGAGCTTCTACATGATGGGGGGGGGGGTCGGGAGACTGTGGGGGTGCGAGCGAGCGGTCCTTCGGGGTGGGGGTGCGAGCGGTCCTGCGGAGGGGGGTGAATCGGACGTCGGGGGGGAACTATGTAAAAAAAATTTTATATAGCGCGCTCACGCGTATACCACGCAAGGTTATGCACGGTTTTTAAAAACACGTATAATGCGCGCCGTTATATGCGTGAAAATACGGTAACTCCAGCAGCCAGATATAATTCCTACATTCAACGTGTGGGAAAGTGAGAATTAGGGTTGTTCAAAAAAATGTTCATGGGATATGACCTCCACAAGTCTATTTTTGTTCTATGTCTGGCCACTGTTAACTGTGCTAAATTATAAGCCTTTTGGAGAACATTTAGAAGTTGCTCAACGGTTTTTAATTTAACACACAAAATGCAAGTACAGAATTTATATTAATTTTCCATCTAAACCTGAATTGTGAGCAAATTGTACATGGGAAGAAGTTAAAATACATACTATGTTACTTACAGCTGAAAATAGGCATGTTAGCCTAATGATTTATTATGCATTGTTCGATGTTCAGTGATGACAGTAAATACAAAGTGTTTGTTATGTGTGAAAACTGAACAGTAGTCCTACATTCCATCATTATTCATCTGTGTGGCTTTGGAGCAAGTTGGATAGGTCTTTCTGTGCTGAGCGACAAGGCAAAGGAGGAGCTGTTTCTGCTCCTCATTCTTTGTGAACTTGAATTATACTGTTGCATTAAGGCATTTGCTCTTTCAGTGGAATTGTCATTGATGATGCTGACTGCTTCAAATACTGGTAACTTGGATAATCTCTCCAGTTTGCAGGATCTTTAACCAGAAATTGTTGAGCTTTTTTTTGTCCATTTGTGCCAAGAACACCAAAGAAGACATAAGCTCTCTTTGTTATACATGATGTCAGGCTGATGGGACCAAGTGACTCGGGAGGGCAGTCGAGATGTTTCATTGAACTTGTGGAAGCTGAATGTCTGCCACCATCTTGGACTTTAATTCATTGCTTAGTCTGTCGTCAAAAAAGACCAGACCAGTCAAAATTTCTGACAAGTACCACAGATGTTTGGTGAATGTTGCTGACACAGCCTTGGCTGGATATTTCAGGAGGTCTGAATACAGAAGTAAGTCAAATGATGCTTTTATAGAACGAGGTTCTTCATGCCAGTAATGAATGTAGATGAGATTAACAAAAAGAAAAACAGTTCTTCGATGCCCTTCCTTTCTTTGGCATTGAGAACTTCTGCTGGAACAGAAATATCTTAATACTGTAGATGGCCTTCACCATTCACTGTATATGGTGGAATGCCCTGGGTGCTAGAAATGATAACTTCACTATCTGCATCCGGGTAGCTGCCAATAAAAATTAAACAGAGCTCAAAAAGCTCTTTGTAGTCTTCCCTGTGATACATTCAAGGCTGTTCTGCAGAAAGTTGCAATTTCTTTCTGAAGGACTGATGTGTCTGCATCAAACATATTGTCTGCAGCAACCTCATACAAATCCTAATCTATGTATGGCCAATTTTGCTGAAATCTTTTGAAAACCGCAAATTCTGGTCCTCTACCAACTCCAAAACGTTGGGTGAGGACACTTTCAAGCATCAGCTGCATCATATGATGTCAACAGGTGAGCCGTGCTAACTTTTGTCCTACTGATGATTCAATGAAGGTGCATGCACCATTCTTCAGGTCTGTATTACTCACAGTGGTATCAAACACCAGTCCCTGGTCTCATCTCATAAGACTACTCATCTAGTTCTGTGAGACAGACTGTTTGTCAGTTCCACAGTCAATTTTTTTTTAACTCTGAGTAACCTCTCTCCTCCATTGCCAATGACAAGCATTGCAAGATTGTCAAACATTTCTTTCAGTAATGTCCAGGAGTTTTACATCTCAATGCAGTAGTAATGGAGTTTGTTTTGTCAAGGAATTCATCCTTCACAGGGCTGCTTCCTCACGGTTCTTGCACAGTGAACTTCAGAGTGAGCTTCTTAACAAAATAATTTCATTTACATCATGGAGAAGTGCTTTGGCAACAGCACCAATGACAAATGTGGCACCCCTGTATGGCAAATTAACACAATCTAATGCTCTGGCAACTTCAGAATGTGCAACGATGTTCACCTTTAGAACTGGAACAGGGGAAAAGAGAAAAGGGGTTCTGCTGACTTTAAAATCAGCATCTGAATTTGAACAAGTGTCAAGAGTCAACTTCAGCAATACTTGGAATCAGAGGGTGAGAAATAGCAGTTGACTGTGTAGAACTGACAATGACATTTTTTGCCTCTACTTTGGCTGCAAACTTACTAAATCTTTCTTCTCACACTCTTTCTATCCTCCTTCTTTGCAAATACAGTGTCAATGCCAGCCATGCTGTATGACAAAACATCTTGCCTCTGCATGATTAGAAATAGTCTGTCTTCAATTTTTATTGTGACTAATGCAACATCAAAAAGACGGATGAGACGTTCTTTGAAGGCTTCTTGATTCACCAGATCATATTCAATGCATCTGTGCTGGTTCTTTTTTAGTACCCCATATTCATCATAAAGCTTCATCAATATGTGAATCTCTGACTCTATTCACTGGTGTGGTATGCTTGCATGCTGCCAAATTTTCAAGTCTTTGACATGGCCAGATGAGCTGCCTCTTGCAAAGCAGCCTTTTTTGGCATCATCAATCGAAGAACATCCCCATTGGTTGGAAGATGTAAGTTGGACAGTTCATTAATGCCCTTCTGTTTCTAGTCTGACATTCTTACTTCTTAGCCTAAAATATGACATGAACTTCTGTGAGAAGAGGCTTAGTGGTAGAACTGCTGCCTCAGTACCCTGAGGTTGTGGAACTGAATCTCAGCACTTCTCCATTGCCCCGGGTACAAAATAAGTACCCATATGTATGTAAACCACTTTGAATGTGTAACCACAAAGGCAGTATACAAATCCCTTTCCCTTTTCAACTCATTTTCTGCTTTGCAGCAGTACTAGTATTAAGTTATTATTCAAATAACAATAAAACAGTCAATAACAATAGCTGCAAAAAATAGCTATTTAGTATCCAACCAATATTAAGTAAGTAACAGTTTCTAATCACATTGTTATGAATAGCCAACTGCAATATTGAGGCTATTGTAGGACCATGAGCGACTTCTAAAATTTGTCCCAAACTATTTCAAATTGTATCCATATCTTATCTACACGAGGTGGAACATATTCAGACTTGTGGAGGTATGTTCCAATAAGGCTGAATTTTTATCATAGTCTTATGGACCACCCTAGTGAGAATCCACTAAAAACTTGTACCTGCAATTAACTGGTTGAATTAGGGACTTTTTGGTTTGCATTTAATTTTCATAAAATTGACTAATTTGTGGTCTTCAGAAGTAAACTGGCTGCATTCCAGATTTCTTCAAATGAAACTGTTCTATAGATAATACATGATAGTCCAGTCAAAATAGTTTCTGGGTCAGGGACAAATGAAATAATTTTTAGCCCTTCAGAAAGCATCTTATAGAAAGCTCCCCAGCACAGACTGTTCTGGACTTCCTGACTGAACTCTCTCTTTAATGTACTCAAGTTATAAAGATCTGCAGTCTCATTTTGCAGAAAATATATTTGCACACTGGACAAAGGAGGCTTTTTTAGATATTTTAGTCTTGATCCACTGGATGATGGGCACAACCACACAGGTTCTAGACTGGTCTTTAAGGATGCTAAGGCAGACCATTTTACGCATGGTAAACACCTTTTTATGAATACCCTGTAGCATATGCACATAAGCAATTGAGGTGAAAAGACCACGTATTTTCATGCACCCTGTGTAGGCACTCCCAGGAGGCATACTTTACTTCTGTGAGGCATACTTTGAGCAGAGCGCATTGTTTTAAAGATGTGCATTGTAGAAAATATGTGAGCACAAGTGTAGTGTATATGCATCAATTTACACCTGCTTTGGATTAGGTATAAAATGTGCAAATCTGCATTTATACACTACAGGGGATAATTTTGAGAGCCTATCTTATAAAGGCACATATGCACCTATTTTGCCTTTATAAACTGTACAACAGGATGTCTATCAGGCCATTTGGGTATAATTTTATAAACATTTTCCATGTGTAAAACATATACATATGGAAAAGGCTCTTCTAAACTCGACAGCCAAATACATGTGCTGAAAAGATTGTGTGTGAATAAAGTGAAATGATTGTGCATGCTGTAAATAAGTGTTCTGGGAGTGTAGCATGAGAATTGGCACAAATTAACACCTTTTTTTGTAGGCGATGTACTACTGGATGGTTCAGGTGTCATATTCATATAAGAGTTTGTTATAAAATAGGCATCTGTGACTGAAGTGAAAAATATCTAAAGCTCTTGTGCGAGTGAAATACTGTGTGTGACAGATAGTCCTGACTTAATTCACAGAGTAAAAAGATCCTGCTGAATAACCTATACACAATGCAGAAGGAGCACTCAGGTTTGTACTCACCGCTCTGGAGTGTCTGCCTGCCCCCTGAGAGTACACCATGAGGAAGCGTCCCAGTTGGAGTAAGCCCTTTCAGAGTCAGGACACTTTCACTCTCTTCCCTGTAAAGACAATTTAAAAATATGGGCAACTCTATAAGCCTTTCATGTAGAATTCCACCCTTCGGGTGATTTCTTTTTTTTTTTTTTTTAATATATTATTTTTTATTTTCAATTTTTACATAAAGTGTACAAAATATTAAAGTACAATTGATAAATACACAATATCACTTTTATATCTAATACATTATATTCTAAATGTATTTTATCCCCCCTCCCTCCCCCCACCCTTCTATTACTTTTCAATCATACATTACATATTTCAACAAGTGATTTCAACTTCAGATCAGATTCACTCTTTTGGAAATGGGACTAGTGAATGCAGAGTCACAACAGTTCCTCAGCTGAGTGAAGTGTCCTGTCTGTGCCACTATTGTCATACAGTCATGGTATTATTTTTGAACACATTCCTTTTCTCCTTCAGAGTGAAGCTTAAAAAACTGAAGTAGAGAAATAAATTATTCTGACAGATTCGTGGTCTTCTAAATTATGTAGGATAGAATTAAAGAGTGACCGGCTCCCTTTATCTCCCATTAAAAACATACTTTTCTGTCAATATGTCAAATTCCGCTTTCCTTATTCCTCAAAGAAAGGCTCAGTGCCAACTCCCATATCCATCAGCCTCCTTTAACACAATGAAATAGAATATCATTCAGCTCATTTACTAATGCTCTCCCTATACAGCAAAGAAGAGGGTTCCTCAATAACCATTCTAAGTACAATCTGCTTCTCTCTCTCATGGAATGCTACAGCAGTACAGACTCTTACCGGAGGACAGAGAACACACGTGCCATCTTCCCAATGGCACGGATCTTATTGCGAATAATCTCTTTGCGGACTGTTGCACTGCCTTATAGAGAAAAAGAACACAGGTGTGTTATTAAGGCAGAAGTAAAATCAGAAGCAAACAAACATTCAGACATGACCATCATAAATTAAATTAAACAAAACACATTAACTAAAGCACCCCACCCCCAAATAGAGCTGGTAGCTTCTTCTAACAGACAAGGACATGATTTTCACTACCGTCTGTCATCCCCACTCTGGTATGCAGGTTATAAATGTTGTACAGCAATCTAATATAGTATAAATAACTCAGAAATAGTGAAAAATCCAATATCAATATACAAAAACACATTCACATGGATCATGCAAGAGTAATATAGCTACAGCACAAGCCAAATATGCCACCGATAGGAGGAAAAAGCCTCAGACAAAGCCCTCCCACCGCCAAAGCAGTGGCATAAGGTGTTCAGGCAGAGAACCTCATAGGCAAAAAAACCTCCCGTGGGGCCTCGTAGGGCTCTGTGTTGTGCAATGCAAATAAAAAGTGGTCAAAAATAAGGTACTAGAGTGACTCAAACTTATCTTTTTCAATGTTTCAATTTGTAAAGCTTGGTCAGAACACCAATGGTGGCCAGTGTTTCACATAATTCTGCCAGGGTGTAACCTCTGATCGTGAGCTTTCAAAACGGGACACAACAAATCGTGTGTCCCATTTTGAAAGCTCACGATCGGAGGTTACACCCTGAGGTAGCATTATGTGAAATGTTGGCCACCGTTGTTCCGACCGAGCTTTAAAAATTGAAACATTGAAAAAGATAAGTTTGAGTCACTCTAGTACCCTATTTTTGACCACTTTTTATTTGCATTGCACAACACAGAGCCCTACGAGGCTCCACGATAGGTTTTTTGCCAATGAGGTTCTCTGCCTGAACATCTTATGCCACTGCTGTGGTGGTGAGAGAGCTTCGTCTGAGGTTTTATTCTCCTATTGGTAGCATATTTGGCTTGTGCTATAGCAGCGGTCTCAAACACGTGGCCCGCGAGCCGCATGTGGCTCTCCAAGTTTTATTTGTGGCCCGTGGTCTGGACTGGATCATTCTCTTCCTTTTGGAGCAGCAGTGTGTCTAGCCGATTCGTTCCGTTCAAAGCCGCGGGTTGGCGGCTCCTTGCGCTATCCACTCCTGCATCGGAAGCCTCTCTGACATCACAACATCAGAGAGGCTTCAGACGCAGGCGCAGATCTCGCAAGGAGCCGCCACCCGTGGCTTTGAACGGAACGAGCCGGCCAGACACGCTGCTGCTCCAGTGGCGTACCAAGGGGGGGGGGCGGTCCGCACAGCTTGCCACCCTCCACTGTTCTCCCTAGAGTGCGGCTCGTCTAGAGCAGTGGTGCCCAACCTGCTTCCCTTCCCTTCTCACCGCTGCCATCGGGGAACAGGCTGGCACCATGCTCTTTGATCTCTCTGCTTCTCTAGCCGCCCGACGTCAATTCTGACATCAATTCTGCCTGGCTGCCCGGAACGTCCTTTCCGACGTAAGAATTGACGTCAGGCAGCGAGAGTTGGTCGGCCCAGTGGAGAAGAGAAGCGTGGAGATCTCGGCCTGTTCCCGATGGCAGCAGCAGCAGCCTATTCCCTGGCGGCGGTGGCATGGGGGAGGGCAGGAAGGAGGAAAGAACGAAGGGTGGGACAGAGAGCCAAAAACAAAGCAAAAAATGGGACATGGAATCAGAGATAGACAGACATAGAGAAAGAAAGAAAAAGTTGGGGGAGGGAATGAGGTCTGGAGGAGAGGAAGCATACAGGAAGCTGAAAGAAGGGAAGAAATATTGGATGCACAGTCAGAAGAATAAAGTGCAACCAGAGACTGATGAAATTACCAAACAAAGGTAGGAAAATGATTTTATTTTCAATTTAGTGATTGAAATGTGCCAGTTTTGAGAAAGAAAAGATATTAAACTTTAAATGTGAGTGCTGCAGAAAAAATAGAGTACTTGGAGGGCCGCAGAAAAAATAGTTAATGTCTTATTAAAGAAATGACAATTTTGCATAAGGTAAAACTCTTTATAGTTTATATATCTTTCCTTTTAACTGTTAAAGGAAAGTTTTATAAACTATAAAGAGTTTAACCTCATACAAAATTGTCATTTCTTTAATAAGACATTAACTATTTTTTTTCTGCGGCCCTCCAAGTACCTAAATGTGGCCCCGCAAAGGGTTTGAGTTTGAGACCACTGTGCTATAGCTATATTACTCTTGCACGGTCCATGTGAATGTGTTTTTGTGTACAGCATTCTAATGACATTACTGGTCTTTAAAAAAACAAAACAAAACCCACCAAAACCCTAAACCTGGACTCTGCAGGCTATTACACCTCTTAGTAAGTCAGCCTAAGAACTATTTAAAGCTGTACATATCTCCTCTGTAATGTGAATAGGGAGAGGGAGCTGCTGGGAGGTTACATCTCCTAACCAACTCTTTACAAATTTTTACTGTAAGTTATTGGCTTTGCTATTTGCTAAGTGCTGTTGGCTTCATCACCCTGAGCATCACTTTATTCAGTGTGTCTGCAGAAGTCTATAAAATACTGAATGGAATGGAAAGAGTAGATATGAATCGCTTGTTTACTCTTTCCAAAAATACTAGAACTAGGAAGCATGAAATGAAGCTACTAAGTAGTAGATTTAAAACAAACTGGAGAAAATATTTCTTCACTCAATGTGTAGTTAAACTCTGAAATTTGTTGCTGGAGAATGTGGTGAAAGCAGTTAGCTTAGCAGGGTTCAAAAAGGTTTGGACAATTTCCTAATACAAAAGTCTATAAGCTATTATTGAGATGGCTTAGGGGAAATCCACTGTTATTCCTAGGGTAAGCAGCATAAAATCTGTACCTACTTGTGACCTGGGTTGGCCACTGTTAGAAAAAAAAGATACTGAGCTTGATGGACAATCGGTCTGTCCCAATATGGAAACTCATGTACTTATGACAAAGGAATACAGTGCATTCTTGCTATTCACTGGTGTTTGGTTCCTAGAAAACCCCATGAATGCTGAAATTGTGAATACAGAACTATTGACCCTATGGGGAATAGGGGGTTAGGTTCCTGTGTGACCCCGTTTACTGTACACTTTTGCTACCTAACACCATAAATTCATCATTTTGTGAACCCTTTTTGTAAAGATCAGCTTGCTTATTATATTCTGTATTTTATAAATGTATTTTACACAGTGTTTTTTACACCCCTCCTCCCTCTCTGGTTTTTGGGTCTAGCAGTACTTATGCACAGCAGTATGAATATCTTCATCCTCATGAGAACACACTGTACATGACCGTGAATAAGGGAAAATGTCTATGAATAGTGAAAATGGGTTATAATTTATTTTGGTAAATAAGTAAATCTGTGAATACAGAACACGTAGATAACGAGACACTGTACTTCACTGAAAGCATGCATTAAGAAAAAAAAACATTCACTGGTATAATTTTTTAGTACATAAGAACATAAGCATTGCCACACTGGGACAGACCAAAGGACCATCAAAGTCCAGCCTACTGTTTCCACTGGTGGCCAATCTATGTCTAGGTACAGCACAGTTACTTACCGTAACAGGTGTTATCCAGGGACAGCAGGCATATATTCTCACATGTGGGTGACGTCATCTACGGAGCCCCGGCGCGGACAGCTTTTCAAGCAAACTTGATTGAAGTTTCAAGTTTGCACACTGCACCACGCATGTGCGTGCCTTCTCGCCCACTAGAGGGCGCATCCCACCTCGTGGTCCTCAGTTCCATAACTAGCAAGGAAGCCATCCCCGGGGAGGCGGGCGGGTTGTGAGAATATATGCCTGCTGTCCCTGGATAACACCTGTTACGGTAAGTAACTGTGCTTTATCCCAGGACAAGCAGGCATGATATTCTCACATGTGGGTGACCTCCAAGCTAACCAAAAAAGGGCAGGTGGGAGGATGGCAATTTAGGAAAACAGATTTTGCAAAACTGACTGGCCAAACCGGCCGTCACTCCTGGATAAAGTGTCCAGACAGTAATGAGAGGTGAATGTATGAACCGAAGACCAAGTGGCAGCCTTACATATGTCCTCCATCGGAGTGGATCGGAGGAAAGCTATCGAAGCTGCCATCGCTCGGACCTTGTGCCCCGTGACTCGACCCGGGGGAGGAAGGCCAGCCTGAGCGTAGCAGAAGGAAATGCAAGCGGCCAACCAGTTAGACAGAGTGCGCTTGGAAACTGGATGCCCTAATCGATTGGGATCGAAGGACAAAAACAATTGAGGAACCTTCCGATGAGGCCTGGTGCGTTGAAGATAAAATGCCAACGCCCTCTTACAGTCAAGCGTGTGAAGCGCCGTCTCGCCAGGATGGGAGTGGGGCTTCGGGAAGAACACAGGAAGGACAATGGACTGATTGAGGTGGAAGTCAGAAACAACTTTAGGTAAAAACTTAGGATGGGTGCGGAGAACCACCTTGTCGTGATGAAAGACAGTGAAAGGGGGGTCCGCAACCAAGGCTTGCAACTCCCCAATCCGCCTGGCGGAGGTGAGGGCAATTAGAAACACCGCCTTCCAAGTCAGAAATTTCAAGAGGGACTTGTTGAGTGGCTCGAACGGGGGTTTCATCAGTTGAGCCAGAACCACATTCAAATTCCACACGACAGACGGAGGCTTAAGAGGGGGACAAACCCTGAGTAACCCTTTCATGAAGCGTGTCACCAAGGGATGGAGTGACAGAGGGCGTCCCTCCAGAGGTTGGTGGAAAGCAGAAATCGCACTGAGATGAACCCGCACCGAAGTGGTTTTCAAGCCGGAGCGCGACAAATGAAACAAATATTCTAAAACCGAGGATACCGGAACTGATACCGGATCCAGGTGGAAAGACGAGCACCAGGTGGAGAATAGAGGCGACGGCCAAACTTGTCCAGGGTCCGCCCCTCCCTGCCTGGTGGAACCGCCGCAGAAACCCGTGAGGGCTGTGATTTTTTAAGAGCAGACTCCACCAGAAGAGACTGGTGTGAGAGCTGCGCCTTATCGAACCCTTTAGGGGGACTCGTCCTATACTTCGATTCCATTTTTGAAGGCACAGACGTGGCTGTAAGAGGGTTTGACAAGTTATTCAGCCAGGTTTGCAGAAGGACACTGTTGAGAGGGAGTCTAGGCACCTCCCTAGGAAGAGTGGGGAGGTCCTGTTCCTCCAAAAATTCTTTGGAATACCGAGAGCCTACCATGAGGTCAATCCCCAGGGCTTGGGCCATGTCCTGAACGAAGGATGAAAATGAGGACGGCCTAGCCTGGGGGGACGGGGTTCTCGACCGCCCCACCGAGGAGAGGGGGGAGGCCTCATGGGAATAATGAGGATCCCTAACCGATCCCGAATCCCAGGATCCCCTCTCGAGGGCCCTCGAGGGGGAAGGGGAAGTTATCCTCCTCGCAGAACCCTTGGGTGAGGACCCCGGGGTTCGTGGGACACTCTCCCGTTTCCTCGGCGAGGCGGCCCGGGAAGACTTCCCATGAGGTGAGCGGAGGAGCCTCGGGTTGTCGAGGCGCAACTCCGACACCTGCAGCGCCTCGCCCCCGAACAACGAGGAACGGTCGCGCCGAGGCGAGCCTCGGGGCCGCTTAGACTTCCTCGATCGACGCCCCGTCCGAGGTCGCGTCGAGGGCGAGGCGTGTCTGGAAGACCCGGAGGAAGAGGAGGAAAGACGGCGCACTCTGCGCAACTTTTCTTTGGGCCTTACACTCCGCTCAGGGGGTTCTCCCGAGGTCGAGGTCCGGGGCGGGGCCGAGACCGAGGCGAACGGGGCCACCGTACCCGAGGCCGATGTCGCCGAGGCCGGGGCTCCCGAGGGAGCCCAGGCCGGGGCCTCCGAGACCGAAGGCGCCCCGGCCGAGGTCGAGGCCGCCGGAACCGCAGCACGCTGCAACACTTCCAGGGCTCCCGACAGCTCCGATGAGATCAGAGCTCGGAGGAGATCCTGGAAGGCCGGAATCCCCACGAAGGTGGGGAGTTCCGAGTCCGGGGCACACTCCCTGGAGGGCGACCTCGGTTTCGAGTATTCCCTCGGGGTGTGCGGAGTCGAGGTCCGATGCGGGGCCGGGGTCGACCCACCCGCCTTGGCCTGACTCGAGGATGGCTTCTTTGCTGAAGGGGATGGAACAGAGGACTTACCCGAAGCTTGCTTCACTGACGACGCCTTCGAGGAAGAGGGCCGAGGCGAGGCCGAGGCCCCCGAGGACGCCGAGGCCGAGGTCAAGGCCGGGGCCGAAGCCGAGGCTGACGTCGAGGCCTTAGGCGGCGCGTCGACGGCGAACAATTCGGCCATTCTTGCCTTACGGCGACGGAGGGCCCTGTTTTGGAAGGTAGCACAGCGATCACACGAGTCTGTCGGATGTTCGGGCCCAAGACAGACAATGCACCACCGGTGAGGGTCAGTGATGGAAAGCAACCTCTCGCACCGGCTGCACTTTTTGAATCCCGTAACAGGACGGGACATCCACGAAGAAAAAGAAGAAGGCCGGGAACGTACCGACGTCCCGCGGCCACGGATTCCGGGAGCCCCCGGAGCCCGATGAAAAACGAAAGACTTTTTTTTTTTTTTTTTTGAAGGGAAACGAAAAGAAAAACAGCACCGCGAACTAATTCGAAGGAAAACAAACTAAACGCGGCAGCTAGAAGGCAAAAACACTGGAGCTCAGATCCACAGGGCTTTCTTGCTCCGCGGAAAAATTTGAACTGAGGACCACGAGGTGGGATGCGCCCTCTAGTGGGCGAGAAGGCACGCACATGCGTGGTGCAGTGTGCAAACTTGAAACTTCAATCAAGTTTGCTTGAAAAGCTGTCCGCGCCGGGGCTCCGTAGATGACGTCACCCACATGTGAGAATATCATGCCTGCTTGTCCTGGGATAACTGAAAGATCCCAAGTAAAACAGATTCTCTGCTCATAATCCTAGAAATAAACAGTGGCTTTTCTCAAGTCCATCTTAATAATAGCTATGGATATTTTTTCCTTTAGGAAATTTTCCAAACTATTTTTAAACCTTGCTAAGCTACCTGTTTTTAACACATTCTCTGGAAATAAATTCCAGAGTTTAAGTACACACTAAGACCCATATTCTATAAACAGCACCTTAAGTTAGGCACCTAACTTAAGTGGAAAAAGTCATTTAAATACGATTAAAATAGTTTTTAAAAAATATAGGCACCTACCGGCACCTAGAAAAAAAATGGTACCTTCATCGCAACTACGTAGATGCTTTATGATGCCTAACACTGGAAGTGTTTTTTAGGCATCGTAAAGCGCCTCCGTAGCCACGATTCACATGAAAGATAGGCACCGGAAATGTAGGCCTTTAAATCCCTGGCCTACATTTCTGGTGCCTACCTTTTACAAAGCCATGATTCTAGACACTTACCCCTTCCACTCCACTTAGTATTTTATACATCTTTATATCTCCCCCCCTAGATCAGGGGTCTCAAAGTCCCTCCTTGAGGGCCGCAATCCAGTCAGGTTTTCAGGATTTCCCCAATGAATATGCATGAGATCTATCTGCATGCACTGCTTTCAATGCATATTCATTGGGGAAATCCTGAAAACCCGACTGGATTGTGGCCCTCAAGGAGGGACTTTGAGATCCCTGCCCTAGACGCTTTTTCTCCACATTGAAGAGCCCTAGCCTTTCTTCATTGGTAAGCTGGCCCATCCCTTTATCATTTTCATGGCCCTTCTTTGTACCTTTTCTAATTCTGCCATATCTTTGACGTACAGTGATGAGAACTGCATAGAGTATTTAAGGTGTGGTTGCACCATGGAGCAATGCAAAGGCATTACAATATTCTCAGTTTTGTTTTCCATTCCTTTCCTAATAGTTCCTAGGATTGTTTCAATGCATCTTCAATGACACAGACGGAGGGTTTCAATGCATCTTCAATGACACCTACATTCTTTTCCTGGGCAATGACTCCTAATGTGCAACCTTCCATCATTTATGAGAGTCTGGGTTTCTCTTTCCTACAAACATCACATTAAACTTCATCTGCCATTTGGAAGCCCAGTCTCTTGAAGTTCTCTTGTAATTTTTCACAACCTTCTTGTAGTTTAACAACTTTTAAAAACTATCAGCAGCAAATTTAATCTCACTTGCTATTCCCATTTTTATATAATTTATAAATATATTAAAGCAGTAGTTTCAACACAAGACACTTGAACCCCACTATACACACACTTCTCCGTTGAGAATAGTGACTTGACTATTTTCCTCTACTCTGTTTTCTATCTTTTAATCAGTTCTTAATCTACAATAGTTCACTGCCTCTTATCTCATGACTTTCTAATTTCCTTAGGAGTCATTCATGAGGTACTTTAACAAATGCCTTCTGGAAATTCAGATTTTACAATAATCAACAGTTTCACTTTTATGCACACATTTATTCACCTTCAACGAAATGTAGTAGATTGATAAGGTAAGATTTCCTTTGTTGGCTTTGTTCTAGAAAGCTGCACGGGAACGGGGACGGGAATCCCGCGGGACCTGCAGGTTCCCCCTTTGAGTCACGGGGATCCCGTAGGGACACCCCCTCTGGTCGTGGGGATCCCGTGTGGACGCCCCTCCTAGTCTCGGGGATCCAGTGGGGTTGGGCAGTAGCTCAAGCCAAGTGGCTCATCTTTATTTCCTGCCCTTCTGCTCCCAGCACACCACACATAGCTGACCCGGAAGTCTTCCCCTGACGTCAGAGGCAAGGCTTTGGGTCAGCCACGTGGAGCGAGCAGGGCCTGCTGCCCTGTGAAGAAGTACAGCACTTAGGAGAGGTAGAGTCTTGTGGGAGCTTCGGAGGTGGACAGAAAAGGCAGGGCCCGCTGCCCTGCGAAGAAGTGCACCTCAGTCAGTTGGGAGAAGCAGGGCTGTTTTGTATTGTGTATTCAGACCCTATATCTGGTAAGTGATTATTTAAATGTATTTTTTTGGACTTTCCTGTAGGCTTTGTCCTTTCAAGTTTATTGCACTTTCTCTGGATTTTTGCTTTTCGGCATTGGAGGCGGGAGGGTTAGCTTTCTTAGGACGGCCCGTTCCGTTTCTTAGCCTGGATTCATACAAATCTCCAAAGGAGATCGGGCAGTCTCTGCTCCTATTTTTGTTTTTAGCCTAGTTGCTCCTATTCTAGCCATTTTTAAAATGATTTTTAATATTTATTATTACCTTTTGGTTTTTAGCTTTTCAGTTCAATCTAACAACAAAGGTAAAAAACAGAACTTATTGACTAAACTATGTTAGCTTTGAGAAATGTATATAGCAGATGTCTTTGTATTGTGTTCAAAAGAAAAGGAAATGCATTTCTGGTTTTATTTCTACAGTGTTGAAGTACTTGCTGACCCTTGCTGTGGCTGGTGGGGATCCCCAAGCACCGCCAGCAGAGGACCACCGCCAGAACTCCCCTCCACCCGCACCAAGTGCAACAGTCGCTGGCAGCATCCATGAGACACTGCTGTCTGCCAAGCTTGGCAAAAGGGACCGCCGGCCAACTGCAGAGGAAGTCCTCAGTTGAAAATTTCTATTTGATATTTACATTAGAGACTCTGGTAGAAACCCATTTACAAAGTATGTATTCTTCCCAATTAATATTTCCAAATTAATAAAATGCCTTTGATATTTACATTAGAGGCTCTGGTAGAGACCCATTTACAAAAAAGCAAATAGAAATTTTCAGCTGAGGACTATTTCTGAAGTTTATAGGGATAGGTGGGGACGGAGTGGATTCCTCGCGGAGATGGGTGGGGACGGAGGGATTCCTCACGGGGACGGGTGGGATTTTTGTCCCCGCGCAACTCTACTTTGTTCCATTAACCTATGTTCAGTAATTTTGTTTTTGTAATAATCTTTACTATTTTGCCCTGCACTGACATCAGGCTCATTGATCTATAATTTCCAAGACATCTCTGGAACCTTTTTTAAAAATTGGTGTTACGTTGCCCACTTTCCAATCTTATGGTACCACATTTGATTTTAAACATATACTCTATTACATAATACAGTATATGTTCTGCATAATACAGTAAAGTTCATACAGTACAGTAAGTTCAGCAAGTTCATTTTTAGTTCTATCAGTACTTTGGGATTTATACCATCCAGTCCAAGTGATTTGCTACTCTCTGCTTTGACAAACTGCCCCATTACATCTTCCAAATTTGCAAAGATTTGTTTCAGTTCCTCTCACTCATCACCAAAGAGAAATGTTACCTGCACTAATAGGACTGATGGTGGTACCAACTGCAAGTATTAGTACCAAGTATTGACCACACCACCATGTAAATTACTTTTGTGGGATAGGGAAAGTTCAAGAGCCTAGGCTTCAAGGCTTCATATTGTAAGAATTCGTATCTATGGTTATTCATCCTCTCTAAAGACACGAATCCTTCCCCATCACAGACCATGAGAAAACAAACCAAGAACACCCACTATTGGTGGTACGAGAAAGGAAGGGTAGACTGAGGAGGCATACAAAAACTGTTAGTTTTAAAATAAAAATTAATTATAGAGTAGCGGGCATGAGATCAAGACTAATAGTGACTCACAGATTACACAGGCCAACAAAATAATTTTTTTTCTTTGGTGCCTTGGGTTTTTTGACCTGTTCCTGGGGTTATATAGGGCACTGATTCAGAAAATTACATTGGATAGACCGCATCAGTTCTAGTTTCTTAGCTATGGTTGAATTTATTAATTTTTTTTAACCGCTATTTAAAAGATCTCTTCTGCAGAATCGGGATGTCATAAGTTTTCTTTTTTAAATGGAAAATTGATGTATTTAAATTACCCACTTTTTTTGTGTGTATAAATTACCTTTGTTTCACAACTATCTATCTACTTCCTTTCCTATAATACACACTGACATAAAAATGTAAAGCTCAAATAACAAAGTCACCCTTTTTCTATAATTATATGCAAAAAATTTAGATGGTAAATGTGGTTTCCTTAAACTACATAAATTTGTATTTCAAAGGTTTCTCAAACTGATCTGTTTAAAAGTTGCACATAGATTTAAATTCTAACTGGTTTTTCAACTTTTTCTTCTGCAAGTTAGCAGATATGAGTGTTTACATGTTTCCAATTAGTTTTACATCCAAAACATTGGATTGTAAAAAGTAAATAACTTAACTGTATAATAGTTATGATCATATAGGAGGTATGTGTATATTCCTACTCATATCATTTCATTCACTGTAGAGGTTATGGCTACTTCAAGATGGAGCTGCTTGTATCACCCCAACGTATTTTGCTGTATTTGTGGGGAGTACACACTAAAAGCAAGAAGGAAACCTATTTCTAAGTTTGTAAAAAGAGCATATGGAGGTTATTTTGGTGTCAAGCTTGGAGATCAAGATAAGCCACGGGCACCTCATATTGTATGCAAAACTTGTATGTAGCATTTGGGGCAGTGGACAAATGGAAAAAGAAGCTGCCTGAAATTTGGAGTACCAAAAATGGTTTGAGGGAACCGACAAACCACTTTGATGACTGTTATTTTTATATTGTTAATATCATAGACATCAATCAAGTCTCAAGTTTGTTTTCTTGATATCTCACAGTAACTAAGCGATTTACAATAAAATTAAATCAATAACATTTATATATAACAGAAAATATATACAGTATATTTTTAAAAAGTAACATACAACACAAAAGGGCAAAGGGAAAAAACTCCAATTTGTAATAGAAAAGGAAAGGAAAGGAAAACACATATGGTCAAAGGGACGGTCTAGTTGCTCGTCATAGGTATCCTGTATTAAAAATTTTTTAAAGTTCAGATACCTATGAAGATGCATCTCTGAATAAAAAAAGATTTAAGGTCTCTCTTAAAATTATTAAGAGAGGTTTGAAGTCTTAGATTGTTAGGAAGCAAATTCCATAGTTCGGGACCCTGAACTGAAAAAATAGAATGTCGAATAGAGACAAGAAATATCTCTCTAAATGTTGGAACTACCAACCAATGTTGATTGAGATATCTCAATGTCCGGGGAGAAGAGTAAGGTGTTAAGAACTTACTGAGGTATAAAGTGGTATCTGTAGAACAGATTTTGAATACAAGTAAAATAATTTTGTAAGTGATGTGGTGTGATACAGATAACATGATTGTATTTTTTATGTCCTGTTATACGCTTTATTGCTGTATTTTGGATCAGTTGAAGTCTTAAGATCTTTTTACCTGTATGCCTTTATATAATGAATTACAGTAATCTAGGGGACTGATGACAAGTGGTCTACCTTGATCTACCTTCAGCCAGGAGACCTGTTCTGCACTCGGATCTTGTACCCATTTCACCTTTCTATGAACTACTACAGCTCTCAGAGAATGAGTCTTGCATGTCTGATATCGGGGCAGTGAAAGTGATTCCCAAACAACTTCACATAGTGAACGTTTTGGCCAGAATGAATTGAGTGATCTGATAAGGGACTTAAATCTTTCCAAGGATTCATCTGAATTGCTTGCTTCCAGACTAAAGGAAAAGAATGCAGCCTAGAACAAAAATTACATTTTATCGAAGGAGTGAAAAGAACTTGCTGCCATTCTTTACCGAAGACTATTACTACTACTTATCACTTATATAGCGCTGAAAGGCGTACACAGCGCTGTACATTTTGACATTTATAGACGGTCCCTGCTTGAAGAGCTTACTATCTAACTTGGACAGACAGAAATGGCATAGAGAATTGGAGATGCAGAACCCAAGGTGAGAGGAGTTAGGAGTCAAAAGCACTCTCAAAAGGTGGGCTTTTAACTGGGCCTTGAACAATGCCCAGTTGGAGCCCGCCGTAGAGATTTAGGCAGCTTGTTCCAAGCATACGGTGCAGCAAGGCAAAAGGGATGGAGTCTGGAGTTGGCATATGAAGAGAAGAGCACAGATAGGAGGGACTTACCAGCTGAGCTGAGCTCACGGGGGTGGGTGAGGGGGAAATCATAAGGGAGAGAAGTGAAGAGAGATAGTGAGGGGTAGCTGAGTGGTCAGTAAGAGGAGTTTAAATTGTATTCAGAAATGGATGGGAAGCCAATGAAGTGACTTTAGGAGAGGGGTAATGTGAGTATAGTGGCACTCCCGGAATATAAGTCATGCAGCCGAATTCTTGACGGATTGGAGGGGAGCGAGATGGCTAAACGGAAGGTCTGAGAGTAGCGAGTTGCAGTAGTCTAAGCGAGAGGTGATGAGGGCATGGATAAGTATTTTGGTAGTGTGCTCGGAGAGAAGGGTTGGATTTGGGTAATACAATAAAGGAAGAAGTGGCAGGTTTTAGCGATATGTTATATCTGGGCGGTGAAAGAAAGAGAGGAGTCAAAGATGACCACAAGATTACAAGCAGACAAAACAGGAAGAATGAGAGTGTTGTCCACAGAGGAGGAGAACGGGGGAAGCAGAGAGGTGGGATTAGGTGAGAAGATGAGCAGCTTAGTATTCTGCAATGACATCAGAAACCTTCCAAAGAAAATGGGTTTTTCAGAATATAACCTGAGTGGCATCTTTTCATTGACAGTTCAAAATGTAGCTTGAAATACGTTCTTTTAAATCACAGCAACAAATATGGTTCTATTCCAATCGGTCACTCCAACAGGATGAAAGAAGAGTACAAAGCCATCTCTTTAGTCTTGGTAAAGATAAATTAATAAGATCATTAATGTGTGATTTTTTAGACTTTAAGATGGTCAATTTTCTTTTTGGTTAACAAAGTGGCTACACAAAGTATCCTTGCTTTTTATGCCTTTGGGATAGTAGAGCCAAAAATGAACACTGGGCAAAAAAAAAAAAAAAAAGATTGCCCTCCGAGGGAATATATGGTGGTCAGAGGACAAAATGTAATCAACGAACCTTTGGTAGCACGAGATAGAATCATATTGCCATCGCTACATATAAAGCTAGGCCTGATGAAACAATTTGTAAAGGTATTGAATAAAGACGGTTCAGTGCATATGTTACCTGGACTTACCAAGGAAAAATTGAAGGCAGGAATTTTCGATGGTCCACAGATCAGACAACTTATAAATGACCCACATTTCATAGCATCAGTGAATGAAATTGAATCATGTTCTTATTGTGAAAAACTTTCTTGGCAACAAGAAGGCAACTACCGTATTTTCACGTAGATAACGCGCACCCGTGTAAAACGCGCACACGGGTATTGCGTGCGAAAAACACAAATTTATGTACAGAAATTTTTATATACCGCGCACACCCGTATACCGCGCATGCTGACCGACTTTCCTTTTGCCTGCCCCGACTCTCCTCTGGCCACCCCGACTCTCCTTTCGCCCGCCCCGACTCTCCTCTCCCCCTTGAAGTCCTGTCTCCACCCAGAAAGCCTGATGCCCCCCTGATGTCCGATTCCCCCCCCCCCCCCCGCAGGACCGCTCGCACCTCCCACCCCGAAGGACCGCTCGCACACACCCGCACCCCCACCCCCACCCCAAATAACCGCTCGCACGCACTCCCATCTGCACCCCCACCTTGAAGGACCGCTCGCACCCCCACATCCTACCGCCCCCCCCCCATCATGTAGAAGCTCCTACCTGTGTCCTGCTGCTTCCTCTTGGCGGTCCCGACTCCCCGACACGATCTGGGCAAGAGGGAGCTCAAGCCCTCTTGCCCTGCCGACTCCCCAACAATATTGGGCCAGGAGGGAGCCCAAGTCCTCCTGGCCCTGGCGACTCCCCCCACTAGTTGTTCGGGCCAGGAGGGAGCCCAAGTCCTCCTGGCCCTGGCGACCCACCCCCCCCCGCAGTTGTTCGGGCCAGGAGGGAGCCCAAACCCTCCTGGCCACGGCAACCCCCACCCCGCACTACATTACGGGCAGGAATGATCCCAGGCCCTCCTGCCCTCGACGCAAACCCCCCCTCCCCCCAACGACTGCCCCCTCAAGAACCTCCAACCGCACCCCCAGCCGACCCGCGACCCTCCTGGCCGACCCCCACGACACCCCCACCCCCCTTCCCCGTACCTTTGTGTAGTTGGCCGGACAGACGGGAGTCAAACTCGCCTGTCCGGCAGGCAGCCAACGACGGAATGAGGCCGGATTGGCCCATCCGTCCCAAAGCTTCGCCTACTGGTGGGGCCTAAGGCGCCTGGGCCAATCAGAATAGGCCCGGGAGCCTTAGGTCCCACCTGGGGGCGGGGCCTGAGGCACATGGGCCCAACCCGACCATGTGCCCAAGGCCCCGCCCCCAGGAGGGACCTAAGGCTCCCGGGCCTATTCTGATTGGCCCAGGCGCCTTAGGCCCCACCAGTAGGCGGAGCTTTGGGACAGATGGGCCAATCCGGCCTCATTCCGTCGTTGGCTGCCTGCCGGACAGGTGGGTTTGGCTCCCATCTGTCCGGTCAACTACACAAAGGTACGGGGAAGGGGGGTGGGGGTCGGCCAGGGGGGTCGCGGGTCGGCTGGGGGGGCGGTCGGAGGTACTTGGGGGGATGGTCGTTGGAGGGAGGGGGGGTTTGCGTCGAAGGCAGGAGGGCCTGGGATCCCTCCTGCCCGTAATGTAGTGCGTGGTGGGGGTCGCTGTGGCCAGGAGGGTTTGGGCTCCCTCCTGGCCCGAACAACTAGCGGGGGGGGGGTCGCCAGGGCCAGGAGGACTTGGGCTCCCTCCTGGCCCAAACAACTAGGGAGGGGGGTTCGCCAGGGCCAGGAGGACTTGGGCTCCCTCCTGGCCTGATATTGTCGGGGAGTTGGAGAGTTGGCGGGGCAAGAGGGCTTGGGCTCCCTTTTGCCCTGATCGTGTCGGGGGTGCCGTGGTTGGCTGGGGCAAGAGGGCTTGAGCTCCCTCTTGCCCCGATCGTGTCGGGTGTCGGGACCGCCAAGAGGAAGCAGCAGGACACCGGTAGGAGCTTCTACATGATGGGGGGGTCGGGAGGCTGTGGGGATGCGAGCGGTCCTTCAGGGTGGGGGTGCGGGTGCATGCGAGCGGTCCTTCGGGGTGGGGGTGCGAGTGGTCCTTCCGGGGGGGGGGGGGGGAATCGGACGGCGGGGGGGGGGGGACTATGTAAAAAAAATTTTGTATAACACGCAAGGGTGTGCGCGGTATGTAAAAACCACATATAATGCGCGCGTTATATGCAAGAAAATACGGTACACACAATTAGTAGAGGATATGCTCTTTCATTTCAACAGGCTTGGCTGCAGCATGAGTGTTAAAGTCTATTATCTGCACAGTCACTTAGATCGCTTTCCAGAGAACCTTGGTAGCTTAAGCAAAGAGCAAGGTGAAAGATTTCACCGACACAAAAACAATGGAAGCCAGATACCAAAGGAAGATGTGATGCACACATGATGGCAGACTATTGTTGCAATATTATGCAGGATTATCCTTGCAGATCCCACTCTTGGAAGTTTTACAAAAGGAGCTTCTCGTGTGTCAAATAACTGGAAAGTTTGTATCATAAACTTGTGCTTTTGGTATGAAATAAGTAGATTTTCATGTTGTACATTTTTCTTTTAATTTTTAATGTCTTTATACCTCAGTAAGTTCTTAACACCTTACACTTCCCCCCGGACATTGAGATATCTCAATCAACATCAGTTGATAGTTCCAACATTTAGAGAGATATTTCTCATCTCTTGCCTTCATGCTTAAAATATATTAAACTACATTAAAATATCCTGATGTTTTAATGGGCAAGCAGAGTGAAAGGTGGTATATGGCACAAGTTCTGTATCTCAAAAACTAGAGCTAAGAGGAAACCGGTGCCAATTTTGGAATCAGGTCAAACATACCCAGAAACAGGTATAATATTTGAGGCACCAAAATGAGTGTTGGCCAGTGTTATGATTACCTGGAAGTGTGACAAATTCAGGATTTGTCAAATGTGAACCACACTGAAATGATTAGTGATGCAAAATTTTGAAATCTATTTTTAATCATTTTCTTCAGCCTTTGCATCTGGGTGGAAAGACATATTGAACACAGGTTTGGTGTCTAACATGGGATTCAGCACAATCATGAAAGTCCTATTTTCTAAAGGGAAGGAATAATTATCTGTTCATTTTTTAATGGGAGAGACAGCTCTCTCCATTCTACACTCCCAGAAAAATCCATACCTATCGCCAGATACTGTCACATGGTAAAGCCTATATTTCCAGTGCAACATGCATGGGTTTGTTAGTTGGATATTCACAAGGTGATCAAAGAATGAGATCTCAAACACTGCACTTACTTCATATATCGAAAGAAGAGTAAGAGAAAGCAAGTTAGTTATTGCTGTTAAATCCTTCCCCCCTCTCAAGAGTGTGCAGTGCAATCACTGAGACAAATAAAAACAAAGCACACTAGATACCTTTCTTAAAGCTGGAAATGTAATGGTCTTCAGGAAAGGAGAGACAGAAAAATATAAAATAGTAAAGGAGAAGAAACACAATTTATATGTGTGAGGATGATAGAAAGAAACCTATACAAGTCAACTGGAAAAAGCCTGTAGAATCTTACAAATCAAAACAGAACAGATATGTGGAATAAAACAATGTTCAAAATCCTCATTTTATTTCTTCAATCACATAAATACTGTCCACATTGGTATAAACCGGACCAGACACAGGCCGTGTTTCGGCAAACCACCTTTCTCAGGGGTCCAACTGACGATGTAACAAGCCTTGTAAAGCCAAAAGAAGCTATCGAATGTGGAACAATAACGCTGAGTACTGCTGTGTGTAAACTCGCTAAGGAGACTATCTCCAGTGTTCTCCCTAGGGCCTTTTAGTCGGGCGCTCCGCCCAGCTAATTTAGATGACCACCCGGCTATCATCCGATGTGAATTCTGCTGCTGCAGCGGCTGCTCAACATTAAAAAAAAAACGGCTTGGAGAACTTATGCTCCGGGGCCTAAGTGTGCGTGCCGGCTTCCCTTGTCTTCCCTCCGAAACCGGAAGTTATGTCCGGGGGGGGGGGGAAGAGAAGAGAAGGGAAGCCGGCACGCACATGTTAGAGCCCCGGAGCATGCGTTCACTACGGGCTAAGGCGGGAGACAGGTCAGTGAAGCTTACAATTTGCTGTTCTTGCTGCCGGGTCCTGCCTACTTTCTGTTTCCGCGAAGGCAGGACCTGGCAGCATTTCTCCCAATAGGTCGATCGTGATCTTGGGCCGATCAGCCTTCCTCTCCACAACGTCAATTCTGCCGTCGGAGAGGAAGTTCTGGCCAGCCAATCACTGCCTGGCTGGGCCGGAATTTCCTCTCCGACGGCAGAATTGACATTAGGGAGAGGAATGCTGGTCAGCCAGAAGCAGGGAGAGCTTGGGGTGGCGGGGCGGCTTTGGGGCCTGTTATCCTATGGCAGCGGCGGCTTGGGGGCCTGTTCCCCGATGGCAACGGCAGTGGCTTGGGGGGAGGGCAGGGAGAAAGAAAGAAAGAGGGCAGGTAGGGAGACAGAAGGAAAGAAGAGAAACAGAAAAAAAGAAAGGGGGCATGAAGAGAGAAAGAAAGAAAGAAAGAAAGGGCAGGGAGAGAGGAAGAAAATGTGGGGGAGGGAATGAGGTCTGGAGGAGAGGAAGCATACAGACTAAAAGGAGGGAAGAAAGATTGGATGCACAGTCAGAAGAAGAAAGTGCAACCATAGACTAATGAAAATCATCAGACAACAAGGTAGGAAAAATGATTTTATTTTAAATTTAGTGATCAAAATGTGTCTGAATTTATATCTGCTGTCTATATTTTACACTATGTTCCCCTTTTACATTACATTACATTAGGGATTTCTATTCCGCCATTACCTTGCGGTTCAAGGCGGATTACAAAAGGTTACTTTAAAAAAAGCAGAGTTACAATGATTAGCTAGAGAGGTAAGTTGTAGATCTTATAAACATTTAACGGGTTGTTGAGGGTGAGGTGGTTTGTAAAAGAATTAATAGGTGGTCATAGTGGAGGTTCTTTTGTTATTATTAGTGCGGTAATGGGTAGATCAAATGTCAGTTTTAGAGTTACTGAGAGGTCGTGATGTTATTGCTGCTTCAGGAATTTCTTGAAAAGTATGGTTTTTATTTCTTTTCTGAACGTCCTATAGTCTGGGGTGGTCATCATAAGGTTGGAGATCTGGTTGTCTAGCCTTGCGGCTCGAGTGGCTAGGAGGCCGTCGTGTAGTTTTGTTCTTTTTACTTCCTTGATTTTACTAAACCACAATAGTGGTTTTTAGCGCAGGGAGCCTATGAGCATTGAGAGCAGCGCTGGGCTAAAAACTGCTATTGTGATTTAGTAAAAAGGGAGGGGGGTATTTGTCTATTTTTGTATGGTTGTTACTGAGGTGACAGTGCATAGAGTCATCTGCTTTGACCTCTTTGAAAAAACCCCGGAATAGGAATGATAATTAACATTTTCTATGACGGTCTACAGTGTACAGTGTGCTTTTTGTTTTTAAAAAATTTTATTGTTGGTAGATCATTTTGACTTAGTCATTTTAAAAGTAGCTCGCAAGCCCAAAATGTGGGCACCCCTGCTCTAGAACATCGCTCCTTAGTTTTATCAAGTGGTGCAGTTAGGGCCCAGCACTTTACATCTTATCACCTCATTCTTTCTTTTTTCTCCTCATGTACAGCACGGTTCTTTATTCTAAGCAGCTCTGGCACTAACAGTACTACGGGTGCCTTATGCTACTTTCACTACCACTTGTAGTCAGGTTCGGCATTTTATCATGGTTTTGGTTTTTTAATTTTTCACCAGTATTTTCATTTATTTATTAAAGCAGCCTTTTTTAACGGCCCGATGCCCCTTCCCTATCAGTGTGCATCCAATCCACTGCCGACACTTTTTTGGCGCCTCTCTCAACAGATCAAATATCATAGCCCCACTGTCGCGCATTCACATTTATTCTGCTTACGAGTTTATCTCATCAGTACAGAGACCTTTTCGGTAAGTCCATTTTACTCTCCCTTTTTTACTTTCCCGAGTGCTGTGGTTTTATTCTTTGGTTTTAATTAATAGAAGCTCATTTGAACAATAATTTAGATCTTGCCCAGGTTTCACTTTTCATCTACCTGGTCGGCTTATCTTTGAGCTACTATCGGCTTATGTTTTCAAGATACACTCTGTATTATCAGATGTTCATTTCCCATACATTTACTTTTGCCGTTTTTAGGTCTATATAGTCTAGGCATACCATTTGTAACCAGCCATCATTTTAAGTATGTATATGCCCTATTTTAGGGGGGGGGGAGTTAAGTTCTTTTAGCATGTTATTTCATTAATTCTGAGTTCAGTGTTAGAATATGTTGTTCTTGGTTTTCAGTTTACACATTATTTATATTCTTTTCTATGACATGTTCGCATTGCAATTTTACTCAAAAGTATAAATAGGTATCCATATTTCCATTCAAGTTTCATCACGGTGCTCTGGTTTTGGCTCCAGTATTTATCACTTCCTTCCACCAGGTCTGGCTATCCGTTACCGTCTCATATTTTAAAGACTCACTCGTTATAATTAGCAGTGATCCACACGTCTCTTCATAATGGACATGTCCGATTTTAGCATTTGAATCTTAGTACTATGGGTTTGGTCTTTTCTGGTTTCCTTTCTATAGTCTGCTTTTCGTCTGGAGTCTTTTGAGTTTAGAATTACATTTTATGACATATTTTTGTGGTTATAATTGTATGACGTGTCTAAATTGGTCAAGTTATCCATTCTTTTTATTATTTTTTTGTCCCCTCATACAGTGGCAGACCACCCCAGGTGCCAGCCCTAGGGGGGGGGTACACAGCCAGCTGGATCCAGAACCTTCCAAGCTGCTCTAAATGACACCTGCACCTCAGCGCGGCTGCTGTACTTATTCCAAAGCAGAGTCGGCAGCCGCACTGAAGTGCAGGAAGGTCCCGCGATGACTGCATTTGCCGCCTCTGCCTCCAGAAGATGTAAGTGATGTTGGAAGTGGTGGACCGGCAGCTGCAGTCATTGTGGAACCTTGCCGTAACTCCCTGCGTCTGCCGGCCCACCCCCTCCAACATCACTTACATCTTCCAGAGGCAACAGAAGCAGTCATCATGAGACCTTGCTGGTTTGGAGGGAGAGAGGAGCATAGAAGGGGGTCAGGGTGGTGGAGGGAGAGAAAGGGGGCAGATGCTGATGGAATTGGTGTGCAGGGAAAGGAGAGAGAGACATAAGGGGGAAGGTTACTGGATGGAATTGGGTTGGAGGGAAAGAAAGGGGGCAGATGCTGATGGAAGTGGGGGGAAGGGAGAGGAGAGTGAAATGCCAGACCATAGGGGTGTGGAAGAGGGAAGGGAAGAAGAGGAGAGAGATGCCAGACCATTGGAGGAGGGAAGGGAAGATGATAGATGCCAGACTAATAGGGGTGAAGGGAGAGATGGAAGGGGAATACAAGGAAAGAAGATGCCATATAGAATGGGCAGAGAGAGGGTAGACAGTGGATGAAAGGAAGAGAGTGACAAGACTATGAAGAAAGCAGAAACCAGAGAAGACAATGTAGAAAAAAATTCTATTTATTTATTTTTTTTGCTTTAGGGGAAATGCATCGCTGTTTCTGTGGTGTTGCATTGTATGCAGAGTCCAGCTTCTTGGTGGTTCAATTTAACCTTTTCTACGTTTTTCTATTTTATCCCCCTTTTTACAAAACTGTAGAGCGTTTTTTTTAGCACCGGCCATGATGGTAATTGCTCAGAATTCTATGAGAGTCTGAGCTGTTACCACCATGGCTAAAAACCATATTACAGTTTTGTAAAAGGGAGAGGGGTTAGTTTGTGATTACATATTCCATACTAGACGAAGGTGTTTTCTGTGTTCTGTGTGTTCGAAAGACATGGTTTTCAGTTAGGATTGACTGTGTAGGATTGATCTGTACTAGTCTGGCTTGTTTAATTTTACAATGGGTGTATTGATGTACTGCTCACTGCAACATGTAAGATGCTGCCTTTTCCTAGGTACACTCTTGAGTGATGTATGGATTGTTACTAAAAATCAGATGGGGGGGTGTCAAAAAAATGATGGGCCTCGAGTGTCACGTGCTAGGTACGCCACTGCTTTCATAGTTTATATCTAATCCACAAGCCTGCTTTTAGGACCTACAGGGTATGTATCCCTCTGATTAATGACAATTTCACTTCTCATGTTATCTTATCCATTCTTTTTATTATACAACTGCCCAGATAAGCATCATTCTTGATGTGATTGGACCTTGAAAACTAACGGCAACAGTGTTTTCCCCAGAAATTTTTACCAGCCATGAAAAACATTTGCTGCATTTAGTGTGCCACAAAAAATATTTGCTCCGTTTAGTGTGCCGGAGTTAAAAAAAAGTTTGAGAGACGCTGCTCTATACCATTTGAAAGAGGGCAAATATCTAATTATTCACTTCTAGAATTGGATACTTCTTAAATTTAATAAAAATATTATGGAACAAGTGTCAAACCTTAAGAAAGGCAGTCATATTGAGCATTGGAAAATAACTAATAATAATTAACTAATATAAATAGTACACATTTAGGACTCCTTTTACTAAGCTGCGATAGCGGTTTTACCGCACGCTTAGCTCACGCAGAATTGCCGCATGCGCTAGACGCTAATGCCAGCATTGAGCTGGCGTTAGTTCTAGCCATGTAGCGCGACAATTCTGCACGAGCTAAAAATGCTATTGCAGCTTAGTAAAAAGAGCCCTTAATTTTCCCCCACACCAAATTTCCCTGTCCCACCCCACCCGGCTACTTTTTCATGCCACCCGGCTGGAAAAAATTTCTGGGGAGAACACTGGTCTCCTTAGCGAGTCTACACACAGCAGTACTCAGTGTTATTGCTCATCTATTGGTCAGTTAAGGGGTAATTTTATAAAGTCATTTTTGCATGTATATGCCAATAGACTCATAAAAAACCAAGTTTCTTACCTGTAGCGGATGATCTCAAAGGACAGCAGAATTCAAATTCTCACAGTATGGATGATGTTACTATTGGAGCCCATGCGGGAACATACTTGAGCTTAGTGATACTAAAGCTATTGCACTGCTTCACCTTACATGTGCATCATTTTTCACCTGCAGCTGTCATACAGGACCAGCTCAGACCAGTTGTTAGCTATGACTTGTATCTTGAGATTCATACATAACTGCTACAGCTGAATCATTTTTTTCCCCCTGAGGATGAGCAGGACAAAAAGTCCTCAAAACATGGTATTCCTTAGCTACAGGTTGCCTTCAACACAAAAAAAAGAGGGAACAATAGACAAGGTACTGCAATAGACATACACCAATATGTTTTTAGCTATAAGTGGCCTTTTTAATGGTTTTTTCCCTCTCTCTTAGAATAAGAAATGGGCCCTTAGGTGGTTGGATTTTAATCCCAAAGGGATTTTGAAGGAGTATGTAGCCAAGTCTGCTATCTCATCAAAAATCCCTTTCTGAACCAGCAGTGGAATGTGAATGCCTCAGTGAAGTTTCATTTCCTGAAACACTGGAGATATAGTGCAGCTGATATTGACTCTTAAGAATCTTTGAGATCTTGATGTCGATGCCACTCTTGCAAGAAGTATGTAAGTTTCGAGAATCGGCTGGTTCTCTATCTGCATCAACAGTGATTATGTCAAAGCTGCAGCACTGCATTCAGCAAAGTGGTACTCTGTCTACTCATCAAAATTTCCTCATGAGTTGCTCCTCAAAGACTGCCATCAACAAAGTAGTGGGAAACAAGCAAGCAGTCACTTGAGGAGTATAGAAAGTCGGGTGTTGGGTCCTTGGAGACTGCCATTCCCCCTCCCCTCGGATGAGTGGTCCTGTGGCATGAGTGCATTGGCACTGATGCCTCTGGTACCTCGATACTCTCAGTGCTATGATCCAATGATGTGTAATGTCTATGCACTCTGGCCTCTAGCTGGTGTTTGATGTCACAAGTCCTTGTTGTCAAAGTCATCAGGAGAGACTCAAGATGACAAGCCCTGATAGCCTCTATTGATACTCATTGACAATTCACCCTCAGTATCTCATGTTGTTCCAGGTGCTTCTAATGCCAAAATTGAGAGACTGGATTCACAGGTACCAAAGGTTTGTCTGCACTGTTTGTCAGAACCACAAATACTTCTCTTGGACATCTATGAGCACAATTTACAGCGAGTGGGGTCATGACTGATCCTAAAGTATTGCAGGTATGACTTATGGGTATCTGTAATGGATACGGTCCAGTTGCACTGGGTGTACTACTTAAAATTCATTTCTGAGACACTCTGCCTGGAAAAATAGCCAAAGTGAAATCAAATGACTCAATTTTTAATACCAACTAGAAGCCCAGTGTCCTCAAGACCTATACCAGTCTGAGCATGAAAAATAAAGGAAATATAAAAAAACAGTCAAAAACCTAAGGTGCTATTGGAAGTACCACCACATGACATTAGGACCAATTTGAAGGAACTTACAAAGTTGATTTTTAAACTTGAAAAACAAGTGCTCCATCAACAAGCAACCAATTCCATAGAAAAATAGACTAAAGTGGTTCCATGAAATAGCAATAGGTGGGAAATGATGCACATGTACTGAGAGGCAGCTCAAAATAGCAAAGGTACTTACTTGTAACAGGTATTCTCCAAGGACAGGCAGTCAATAATCTCACATGTGGGTGATGTATCCACAGAGCCCCAGGTATGGACACTTAAGTGTTTGAATCACTTTAAAAATTGAAGACAGAGAGATCACGTGATGCTGTGAGCTGCTATTCTGGCCAGCTCTGGAGCCTCGTCCCTCATACTCACTTTTTTGGAGATATACTGCAAATTCACTAACTTCTTTCGAGATCCTGTTTGCTAGTATATGGACAAGTTTTTGGCAAAATCTCAGCCAGCCATGTCGGTGAACTCCGCAAAAAAGGACTGAAAGGGAAACCCAGGGAAGAGAAAATGGCGGAAGAACCTCGTGGAGCCAATAAACAATTTACAACAGAGACATTGACAGAGCTCAAACAGGTTATCTTACAAGCCTTGGGCCCCAGCATGGAGCAACTTTCGTCACAACTTACTAAATTGGAGTCGCTTTTGGAGGACAATTCCACCCATGTCACAGAACTAGAGAATAGTGGAAGATTATGCAACTGCGATGGCATTGGAAGTAGAGATCCTTAAAACTTAATTACGCCAACACCAAGATAAAATAGACAACCTGGAAAATCTGTCTCGCCATGGAAACCTCAGATTTATTGGATTTCCAGAAACCATAGCAAGTATGTTTTTGATAAACGGTATATCAAAGATTAAATAAACTTGGAAACTTTCTGTGCTGGAATCCTGGCTGGCCAGTGAATTGCCTATGCCTTCGTCTTTGGGCCCGGCCCGATTTGAGCAAGTACACCATGTGGGACCCAGACCTGGGAAAGATCAACGTCCACAGGTTGTCATTGGCAAGTTTCACAATTATTGCCACAAAGTTGAAATACCTCGGGCATATCAATTATAAAGGGACTCTTTGGAATATTAATCAACTCCCATACGGATTGGACAAGACTACTCTGCAGTTCTGACAGATAAGAGGAAGGTTTTCCACCCCGTTTGTGCTGTTGGTAGCTCAGATATGCCGCTTTATGTTTCTCTACCCAGCAATTTTGAAAATACAACAGGATGGTAAATGGCATGTTTTTTATTCGGTGGACAAAGCGGAGGACTTTCTTAACCCGCTTGGAGGATGCGACATCTTTGCCTACATGAAGCTCCCCTTGGTTGGCCTTTATACAAGGTGATGCAGGCTTTGGTGGTTAATTGTTCACTGTGTTGTATACACTATTTCTCCATACTTCTGCACTTTATTTTTGTAGAGGAAAAGGCACCGATGGCACAAGGTGACGGCGAAAGCTAGAAGGATGCTAAATTGCATAGGGAGAGGTATGGCCAGTAGGAAAAAGGAGATATTAATGCCCCTGTATAAGACTCTGGTGAGACCTCATTTAGAATATTGTGTACAATTCTGGAGGCCGTACCTTCAAAAAGATATAAAAAGGTTGGAGTCGGTCCAGAGAAAGGCTACTAAAATGGTGTGTGGTCTTCATGATAAGGCATATGGGGGACAGACTTAAAGATCTCAATCTGTATACTTTGGAGGAAAGGCTTGAGAGGGGAGATATGATGGCTATTTAAATACCCCAAAACACAACAGTTCAAACGCTGAAGCTAAAGCTCAAAGCTTAACTATTTTATACCTAAAGCATACAGTTGAAGCACATATGCAGGGGAATTTGCCTCAGAAGCTACCGGGCAGTCATTGCTCCAGAGCTAGGAAGGAGAACCCAAATTCCTCATTTGTTAACCTTCAATATTCTATCATAGGCAACCCCACTGTGCCAACTATAACAGTAAGGGGATTAAATATTAATCTAACAAAGTGCAAGCCACACTTATCTGTTGCTTCATGGCAGACAGGCTTGATAATGTGGTACAGGCATTAGTGAAAGCTTCCTCTCCAAACAGCCAAAAAAGGCCTACGTTTCATGATTATAAAATCATTTCTTCAGGGCTCTGAAATTTATTAATGCTGAGAGTCCTGAACATGCTAATACATGAATGCACAAAAAAAATCTCTCTCTTACACATTTTCATTATTATAAATTTGGGAACAAGCCTGGCCGGCTATTGGCTGCTCTCACCAAGCCACCGCAGCCTTATCGCTACATTTTCCACTTCCTATTTAAGGATGGCACTGCTGTGACTCACACTGCGGACATAGCGGGCAGCTTTTATCAATAATACACTGCATTTTATTCTTCAGTGAAGGCTACTCGGGGCCCGGATGTACGCGATTACTTAGAAGATGCAGGTGTTCCCCGTTTGTCCTTACCAATGCGCATCAATTAAATAAACCAATTCAGGGGAAAGAACTTCAACTGGCAGTTAAGCAACTTAAAAATTTCATGTCTCCGGGCCACGATGGGTTTGCCCCTGAGTTTTATAAAGTGCTTTTTCCTCACATTTGTGGCCCATTGGAGGCCTATTATGATGCGGACCTAGCTGCGGGCAAATTCCTATTGGGTGCTAACCAGGCTTTTATCACTAATACCAAAACCAGGAAAACCAGATACTGATATTGAGTCATACTGGCCAATTTCACTTATTAATGTAGACAAGAAAATATTGGATAAAATTCTGGCTAATTGGTTAGCACTGCTTTTGCCACACCTCATTGTACCTGAAGAAGTGATTTTCGGCCAACAGCGTTATTCTGTACTGAATGTCCATAGATTATTAACTGCAATACAAAGGACTCAAGTTTCGGATGTCGAGGGGATTTTGGTGAGCCTTGATGCAGCCAAGACCTTTGACCAAGTTAATTGGTCCTACTTATTTACTGTTCTTAATTATATGGCTATTATAGGTTGGTTTCAAATGGTGGTTCGGTTGCTTTACACGGTACCCACAACTTGTATCCTGGTCAACGGCACATAAACATCATCCTTTCCCAAAGCCAGAGGTACCAGACAGGGGAGTCCTCTATCCCCTCTTGTTTTTACTGTACTTGGATCCCTTTTTTGTGCACTATTATGAAGGATGATGAATTGAAGAGTCTTCCAGAAGGCACTTTGCAATTGCATATTTTGGCTTTTGCGGATGACCTGTTGCTGAACCTTAGGGACCCCCAGACCTCTCTTACTAGAGCTTTGGAACTCTTAGATGAGTATAGTATGTATTCAACCATGGTATTAAACAAGCAGAAATCTAAGGTTTTGCCCCTGTCCCCAATTATATCTGGCAACTGGTGGGGTGATTTTCTTCTGACTTGGGCTTTGGATTCTTTAACATATTTGGGCATTTGAATTTCCTCTGACCTTAAACAACTGTATTCTCTGAATGTCAGGTCACTCTTGACACTCACAAAAAAAAAAAAAATTTGCATTACTGGGAAAGATTGCATTGTATAATTTGGTGTTGTTGCCTCAGTGGCTTTATGTATTTCAAATGATCCCTGTATTGTTGTCTCCTAAACCTGATAAGGAAATTTGTCGAAGTCTGAGTCAATACTTGTGGAATGGTTATCACTGTCAGTCTTGATGAGGCCAAAGGACAGGAGTGGTTTGGTATTGCAGAGTTTAAAGCTGTTATCCCAGGCTTGCCAAATGAGACATCTGAATGATTGGTTTCGAGGCACTAGACATTTTTCATCAACACCCCAGGAACTGACTCTCTCTGTGATCCATATCATTTCAGTTACTTGCTACATACTAGGCACCTCCCTCCAAAAATTTCTCCAGAGAGGGACCTCTTACTTATTCCGCTGTGTCATGTATGATGGACTTTATGTAAGCAACTTCATATTTCCTCCACAGTGACATCGTATTTACCATTTTTGGACAAAAGGGACTTTGTACCAGGGATGTCAATATCTTCTTCCTCAGTGTGGAGGACCACCAACATGCAGTAAATATTCCAGGTTAACTCTACAGGATCATTAAAATCAATGGACGAACTCATAGTGATTCTCAATTGGAAAATTCAAGACTGGCTCTCTTACACTCAGATGTCACACTGCATTCGGCCTTTGCCTCAGGATTGTCTCATGGATAGACACCAGGAGTCCCTTTCTGAGGCATTATGTTTGTCGGCACAAATAATGATACCAATGAGGTTCTATCATTGTTACCTTCAGGAATGCCTGGGAGAAATGCAGTATGACTCTTATGCTGACAAATGGTCTTTGTTCCTGCCATGTGTGGTAACTGACCATATAATTAAGCAAGGCTTGCATCGTGCTTCTCATATTACGACTTCGGTGATATTGACAGAAATGAACTATAAGTTTATGTTGCAACTTTACAGATCTCCGTCTTATCTATATAAGGCTAAGTTGAGCGCTACTGATCAATGTCTATTCTCCAGCTATACTGGGTCACCAGTTTTGGACGTGTCCATTGGTGCAAGTATTTTGGACACAAGTTCACCAGCATATGACGACAATGTGGCACTTCACTTTTAGGCTCTGCACTGAAATGTTATTCACATTGGAGACTCTTTCCCGATCCTCCCCAAAAGGTTTTCAAGGCTTTTTGGAGTGTGCTGTTTTGCTGGGAAAGAAAGCAATATTACACAGTTGGATTACAAAGAACCCTCCTACTCTCTTCCATTGGCACACACTTGGCATCACTGGAAGCGATGCCGGGTCGAGTGTTCTGTACTAGATTGGAGCCTTTCTGATTAACTTTGACGCATAAGGCTCATCGTCACTTGTTAAATCCATAATTTCTTAACATCATGGCATATTGGAACTTTGCATATTATTGTATGATGGTTGGTTAGTACAGTCAGGTGGGTGGGTGGGGCCTGGGTAGGAAATGTATTTCATATAACTTGTACACTGTATTGTTCAACTGCAAACTGTTTCTGCATTTCTGATTTTGTATGTATTTAAAAATTTGAATAAAAATACTTTTCCTAAAAATTGAAGACAGCATCCCACTGTGCAGACGCAGGTTCCTTCTCGCTGGCCTTGCAAGCGTGGGCCCAACAGTACAATATAGAGCTGAAACTATATGATTCAACTCGTATGTGAGATTACTGGCCTGCTGTCCTCAGAAAACATCCGTTACAAGTAAAGCACAGTTACTTACCATAAAAGGTGTTATCCAGGACAGCAGGCAGATATTCTCACATGTGGGTAACATCATCCAGGGAGCCCAGTATGGACAGTGCTAAAGTGTACGGTCACTTTAAGCTTTTGAAAGCTTTAAGACTGCCTGACCGTGCATGAGCGACTGCCTTCCCACCAGCCACTGGCTCGCGAGGTTGTCGGTTCTATGCTCAAGTAAAGAAGCCAACCAGGGGAGGAGGGAGCGATTTGAGAATATCTGCCTGCTGTCCCTGGATAACACCTATTATGGTAAATAACTGTGCTTTATCTTAAAGACAAGCAGGCAGCATATTTTCACGTGGGACTCCCTAGCTACTAAGTCTATTCCCTTCATTATCTTGAACGTTTCGATCTTGTCCCCTCTCAGTCTCCTCTTTTCAAGGGAGAAGAGGCCCAGTTTCTCTAACCTCTCATTGTAAGGCAACTCCTCCAGTCCCTTAACCATTTTAGTCGCTCTTCACTGGACCTTTTCGAGTAGTACTATGTCCTTCTTCATGTACGGCGACCAGTGCTGGACGCAGTATTTCAGGTGGAAGTGTACCATGGCCCGGTACAGTGGCATGATAACCTTCTCCGATCTGTTCATGATCACCTTCTTAATCATTCCTAGCATTCTGTTCGCCCTTTTTGCCGCCGCTACACATTACGCGGATGGCTTAATTGACTTGTCTACCAGTACTCCCAAGTCTCTTTCCTGGGGGGGGGTCTCTCCGAGTACTGCACCAGACATCCTGTATTTGTGCATAAGATTTTTGTTACCGACATGTATAACCTTACACTTATCCACGTTAAACCTCATTTGCCATGTCGAGACCCATTTCTCGAGCATGTTAATGTCACATTGCAGATCTTCGCAATCCTTCTGTGTCTTCACTACTCGGAATAATTTTATATCGTCTGTAAATTTAATCACCTCGCTCGTCGTACCAGTTTCCAGGCCATTTATAAAAATGTTGAAGAGCATGGGCCCAAGCACCAAACCCTGTGGCACTCCACTCGTTACGCTCTTCCAGTCCGAGTATTGTCCATTTACCCCCACTCTCTGTTTCCTATCCGCCAACCAGTTTTTAATCCATGTATTTCACCCTCGATTCCATGGCTCGCAATTTTTCGAAGTAGTCGTTCATGTAATACCTTGTCGAACACCTTCTGAAAATCCAGATATACAATGTCAATTAGGTCACCCTTGTCCGATGCTTTGAGGAGCAACGCTTTGGTGAAGGAGTCCGATGTTTTGAAGACTGGTGTCGAGAAGCATGGCTCGATGATGATGATCGGTGTCGTTGAGGCAGTACTGATGAGTAGCGGTGGTACCTGCATCTCGCATGGAACAACACTCAGGCTGGGCTGGTACCGGAGAAGCTGACATGGTAGTGAGCATCTGGAACATGTCCCCAAACTCCAACTTAAAGAGCATCGAGCTTCTCTTTAAAGGCCTAAACCGATACCTGGGGGTGTTGATGCCGGTATCACTGGTGCCGCTGCTCGTTCCGGTGAGGATGGCATTGAAGAAGATGCATCTCTTGAGCCACATCATAGGTCTCTGATTGGCTGGTACGAATTGACTCTGTACCTTTATGGCCTGAGACCCCGTCTGGGAAGCTGGTGACTTCTTTGCTGGCTTACCTGACGGAGCTATAGACTGCGACACTGACATGGAAGCAGGTACCTCTGGCAATGGTGATGCCTTAGATGTCGAGGACTTGGACGGTGTCGAAGGTACCTGTGAAGCATCCATGGTACCGAAGAGTTGTTTCTGTTGAAGATGACGATTTTTGATGAAACGCTTCTATGAGTGGAACAGCGTAAGCAGGACTCTATGTGGTGGTCTGGGTTCAGACACTGGATACACCACTTGAGGTGATCAGTAAAAGAAATAGTGCGCTGGCACCTGCCACACTTTTTAAAGCTGGTTAATGGGCAGGACATGGGAAGGAAAACCGCCTCAGCCAAATCAAAATGGAAGGGTGGAGGCAAAGGCCCCTCCATGAAAAAATGGCAAAAAGAAAGAAAAGAAACAAAAATTTTTTACATTTTTTATTATTTTGAATAATAAGGAAAAGAAAAATCCCAAAGGGATGAAAAAAAGAAAAGTTTTCATGAGCGGGAAGACAAGACATGCCGAAACATTCTAAACATGACTTCATAGCTCCGCGGAAAAGAAAGAACTGAGGAGAGGTGCACCTAGGTCGGGCGGGAAGGCACTCGCGCCTGCGTGGTATGGTCAATCGTAAACTTGCAAAAGCGCTTTTGCAACTGACCACATCAGGGCTCTGTGGATAACGTCACCCACATGTGAGAATATGCTGCCTGCTTGTCCTGAGATAATATGGGTGTACTCCAAAGTAGAAGATAGAAATAGTGACAGGGAACAGGACGTCCACTAGCAAAGCCAGAAAAAAGTAGAATGTGGAAAGAAAGTATTTTGTGTGTTTGAAGAAATAGAAAACAGCACCACGGAAATTAAATCCAACATAGGAGTCATTGGCTATTTGAAAAAGAAGCGTGTAGGAATAATGGAATGCATGGCAGGTTGTAAGTATGAAGGATATACGTAGGTTAGGAGAAGTGGCCAGAGCACAAAGAGCCACAATGGAGAGAAACCCCATCACACTAGAGTGCCAAAGAAGCTGTGCCAACTAGTGAATCACTCATGTTTGAAGAGAATGGAGCACCATAGGCAAAAGTAATCCAGTGGCCTACAAGGAAGAAAAGAATAGAATGCATTGCAGTAGGAGGAAATGCAATGGAGAAAAGCTCGACTGACATTAAGGGAATAAAGTAAAAGGTGTCCTTGAAGGCATCCTACACCATTTGTATGAAGTGAGTTGCGCAGTGTCACAAGGAGCAGCATTGGGATGCAATCCCACAATCTCTGGGTACAGGTGCAGCAGCTATACCAGTGAGCCACACCCTCCCCCTGTGTTTTTTTTTTCTTTGTACAGAAAAAGTAGTAAAAATAAATAAATAAACTGGAAAATACTGGCTATGCTTGAGATTAACGAGCCATGAATATATATATATATACATATATATATATATATATATATATATATATATATATATATATATATATATACACATATATATATATATACACACACACACACACAGATATATAAATGAGGCAAGACTTGTAATAGAGAAAGGTCTCAACTGGAAATAATAGAGTAGCCATTCCAGATATAAACAGAACAGGAATGAAGAAACTGAGAAGACAATGTTATGACACATGGAAAGTGCATGTAACTACAATGAATAAGCAGAGGTTCATAAAAGGTCTAGAAATTATGCAGCTAGACCATATATGAATACAAATAAGGCCTGTAAGACATAAGATAATCCTTAATAGGATGTGGTAGTGGTCTCCTGCTCCCCTACAGCAACTACTAGTCCTCCAAGTTCTTTAGAAAAATGAAGGAATTGTCAATATATTTAGATTCTAGTTATTATGTAATACACGATTTTGGAATAATAAAGTCTATATCAGAGACAGAAATATCTTAGTAATAGTCAAGATAATTCTCTGGATGTGACATCAATGAATCGAAAGCCATTATTGCAGAAGTGTACAAGTAATGTTATGGATATATTCGTTGTGAAGCTAGAAGAGGAGAACTGCGAAAGAAAAATAAGAATCCACTTTTATAGGGTCTACACTCAGATTGGAGTGGCTAAGAGATCCACTGAGGGGATGCCCCACACTCGGAAGATTTCCCAAGCAATGTCCACAATGAACTTGAGTGCTTGCATTAATCTGCTCATTCTATCAGCCAGGCTGTTGGATTTTCCCGGCACTGCTCTGGGCAAGTCACTTAACCCCCCCATTGCCCCAGGTACATTAGGTAGAGTAAGAGCCTACCACGACAGATAGGGAAAAATGCTTGAGTACTTGAATGTAAAACCACTTAGGCTGTAAGTCATATATAAAAGCTAAAAGCTAAAATAAATAAATCCTGATGGCCTTATAACACATGATACCATTCCCCCCTTACTTGGTGGTGTAGTACATCACAATCTGGTTGTCTGTCTGAATTTGTACAATTTTGTTGATTACCACAGCTACTTCTGAAGGTCTTTAGAGCATTCTAGATTGCCCAGAGCTGCAAGAAGTTGATATGAAAATCCTTCTCCCAGGTTGACCATGAATCCTGAGTGTGAAGCCCATTTAAGTGAACTGCCCACACCTCAGGTTGGATGCATTCGTTAGCAGCACCTTGTGATGTTGAGGAATTTGCAATGATAGTCCCACAGCCAAAACAGATCAAATTGTCCATCAGAGGAAGGACTGTACTAGGTCTGGTATTATCTGGATAATATCGCTAGGCTCCTGAAGGCCTGAGATCACTGGGAAGCTAAGGTTAACTGGATTGTTTTCATATGTAGTTGTGCCAAGGGAGTGACATGCACTGTGGAAGTCATGTAGCCCAGTAACCTCAACATCTGCCGAGCTGTAACTTGCTGGCAGGAGCAACTAATGTATCCACCCATGCCACAGGGAGAAAAGCTCACACTTGTACTGTGTTGAGCAGATCTCCTATGATTGCCAATCACTGGACCAACATCAGATGAGATTTGGGGTGGTTTAAAACCAACCCTAGTAGCTCAAACATCCAAAAAGCTCTCTGCAATGCCCTGGGCACTCTTAAACGTACTCTTCATCAGCCAATCGCCCGGGTAGGGAAACATAATGAGCTCAAAGTCTGTGTAGCGATGCTGTAACTACTTCAATATTTGGTAAAGACCCTGGGAGCTGACGTGAGGCCACAAGGCAACACAGGGTACTAGAAGTGACATGTTCCCACCCGAAATCTGAGATACCATCCTGTGGCTTGGAAGTAGTAGGACGTGTGTGTAGGTATCCTTTAAATCCAGAAAACATAGCCAATCTTGTTCCTGAATTACTGGGAGAAGGGAGCCTAGGGAACTATCCAGAACTTTTCTTTGACTTGATATTTGTCCAGGGCCCTTAGGATGGGGCACATTCCCCCTGTCTTTTTAGAATTAAGGAAGTCCTTCTCTTCATGGAATGGGTTCAACCACATTGGTCTTTAGAAGGGTGGAGAGAGTTCCTCTAGAAGTACTGCCTTGTTATGAGAGTTGCATGGAGTAGCTCTTGATGGGAATAATAGTATTAAGCAGAGTATATGGGGGAGGGCATACCCCAATATGTGTGGCACACCCTTGCCTGGGTTATCTGAAGAAAGACACCAATATAGATAAATAGAAAATAAAGCTGAAAGAAAGGTTATAGTAAAAAAAAAGAATACAGTAGAATCTCAGTTATCTGGCACCCTTGGGGATTGGTGGATACCGGAGGGAAGAGCCCAAGGTTCTGACTGGCTTGACCAACCAGGGCTTTAGGCTCCTCCCTCAGTATCCTGGATACAGAGGGAGGTGCCTAAGGTATGACTGGCCAGACGTCTAAGGTCCCACCCTTTGGAAGGGGCTTTAGGTATCTGAACCAATCAGGGCCTTTGGCCCCACCCAGTGCATCACATGATGCACTGGGAAGGGGAAGGTCCATCATTTAGGGCTGGCTGGCCAAATCAGGAGCCTCATAAGAACATAAGCAATGCCTCCACTGGGTCAGACCTGAGGTCCATCGTGCCCAGCAGTCCGCTCATGCGGCGGCTCAACAGGTCCAGGACCTGTGCAGTAATCCTCTATCTATACCCCTCTATCCCCTTTTCCAGCAGGAAATTGTCCAATCCTTTCTTAAACCCCAGTACCGTACTCTGCCCTATTAAGTCCTCTGGAAGCGCATTCCAGGTATCCACCACACGTTGGGTGAAGAACTTCCTAGCATTCGTTTTGAATCTGTCCCCTTTCAACTTTTTCAAATGCCTTCTTGTTCTTTTATTCTTTGAAAGTTTGAACAATCTTTCCCTCTCTACTCTCTCTATGCCCTTCATGATTTTGTAAGTCTCTATCATATCCCCTCTAAGTCTCCTCTTCTCTAGAGAAAAGAGATCCAGTTTCTCCAATCTCTCAGCGTGTGAAAGGTTTTCCATCCCTTTTATCAGACGTGTCGTTCTCCTCTGAACCCTCTCGAGTAACGCCATATCTTTCTTAAGGTACGGCGGCCTCAGAGTGAGCTTCCTGTTTCCAACTTTTTAAAAAGGTAAGGGGAGGTTCGGAGGGTGGGGTATCCGGTGACAAGAAGGAGTGGGCATTCCTCTTGCCATTTGTGGGGGGGCTCGGGGGGAAGGGAAGGTGACTCACGATGCCTGGCATGGGGGGGCATGGCACAAAGGTGTTCTGCTTGGTAGGAGGGAGCGGGCATCCCTCCTGCCTATTTTTGGGGAAGGGGATTTGTTCAGGGGAATCAGTGGCGCAGGGGAGGAAGGGTCAGCGTTGGGGGAAAGCTTTTTATTTTTTAAATGGGACAGAGTGTGCGTGTGTAACATACACATCTGTGCCATTTAAAAAAAAAAAAGAAGCCCTAACAGCAGTGACAGGAGACTACTTCCCATGTCACTGTTAGGGCTATGCATGTGTCAATCGCTCACCGAGTGACTGATCAGTTGTGTTTGCGTGCAAATCATTTGCATGCTAACTTGATAGCGCATTGATCGCTGCTCGAGAATTGGTCAGAGAATCATCCAACAGTGATCCAGTTGGTATTTTTAGTGCATTTAGCCCTAAATCTTTAAGAGGAGATCTGTGAAGAAACAGACTTCACACTGTGTTATTAAAGAGGTTTTTTTCCCACGATGAAGTTTGTCTGTCTAGGTTGGTGCAGCCCCTTCGCTACACACCAGGTTCTGCACTGGTACAAACATGGAGGCACCACTTGGAGTTAGGTTCCTGAACAGAAGGAGCCGACACAGTTTGTCAAACTATTTGGAAAGACTAAGGGGACAAGCCTTGCCTGGAGGAAGAAGTTTTGATTTGTGCAGTTAGAGCCGAACAGGAAGAAGGATTTTCATCTCCTTTTTTCTTTCAGGGTCTCTTCTTCAGCTGTGGCTCAAAACCCCTCCTCCCAGACAAATCCAAATTAGTGGAAGCATGGAACAGCAGATTCAGTTGATAATAGAGAGCCAGCAACAATGGCAGCAGTTCATGCAAACGCACCTGGGACAGCAGTAGCAGTTGATACAGGTCCTTGTGGGATTACTCCAAGCATACAGGCTCAGGCAACCCATGCCTCTGGCCCCATTCAAACAGCTCCTCCAACCCAAATGAGCCCTCCAGTTACAGTTTTGAAGAAAATGGTGCCAGAGAATGATCTGGGTTTTTTGGGTTGTTTATTTTTAACAAACTTTGAGCAAATAGCTCGATTGGCATGCAGGCTAGAAAACACCTATACTGCTTATCTCAATAGGTAATCTGCTGATCCGCAGCAGTCAAACAGCTTTCCAAGACATCAATTCAGCACAGTTACTTACCATTACAGGTGTTATCTAGAGACAGCAGGCAGATATTTTCTACATGTGGGTGACGTTACCGACGGAGCCCCCTAGCGGACGTTTTCGCAAGCAGACTTGCTTGAAGACCTTCAAGCTTGCGATTGGCCTGTGCATGCCCCTCCCACCCGACCTAGGGCATGCGTCTCCTCAGCGTGGCCTCAGTTCAGATAGCTAGCAAAGAAGCCAACCACGGGGAGGTGGGTGGGTTGCGAGAATATCTGCCTGCTGTCCCTGGTTAACACCTGTTACGGTAAGTAACTGTGCTTTATCCCAGGACAAGCATGCAGCATATTCTCTACATGTGGGAGACTTCCAAGCTAACCAGAATAGGATGGAGGGAGAGTTGGCAATTTAGGAGAACAGATTTTGCAACACGGACTGGCCAAAATGGCCATCACGCCTGAAGAAAGTATCCAGACAGTAGTGCGAGGTAAACGTATGAACCGAGGACCAAGTGGCAGCTTTACAGATTTCCTCAAGTGGAGTAGAGCGGAGGAAAGCAACAGACACCGCCATAGCCCTGGCCTTGTGGCCCGTGACTCGAGCCGGCAGGGAGAGACCAGCCTGAGCGTAACAGAAAGAAATACAAGCAGCCAACCAGTTAGAAATGGTCTGCTTAGAAACAGAGTGACCCAAGCGATTAGGATCGAAGGAGAGGAACAGCTGGGGAGCAGAACGATGAGGAGCGGTGCGCTTCAAGTAGAAGGCCAGCGTAAGCTTACAGTCAAGAGAATGCAGAGCCACTTCTCCAGGGCGAGAATGGGGCTTCGGAAAAAACACAGGAAGAACAATGGATTGGTTGATGTGAAACTCAGAAACAACCTTAGGGGTACGGAGAACCACCTTATCATGATGGAAGACAGTGAAAGGTGGGTCCGCTACCAAGACTTGAAGCTCACTGACCCGACGGGCAGAAGTGAGAGCAATCAGAAACACAACCTTCCAGGTAAGATACTTCAAGTGAGCCCGCGCTAGCAGCTCGAACGGGGGGTTTCATCAAGCGAGCAAGGACCACATTAAGATCCCAAACCACAGGAGGAGGTTTAAGGGGCGTATGAATGTGGAAAAGGCCTTTCATGAAGCGAGAAACCACAGGATGAACAGAGATAGGCTTCCCGTCAATAGAGCTGATGAAAAGCAGCAATGGCACTAAGGTGGACTCGAACCGAAGAGAACTTGAGTCCGGCGCCAGACAAGTGAAACAGATAATCCAGGACAGCAGATAAGGAGGCAGATAGCGGCTCCTGCTGCCGAGTAGCACACCAGGAAGAAAATCGGGTCCACTTCTGATTGGCGAGTGGACTCCTTCCGAGACGCCTCCAGAATGTCCAGCACACGATGGGAGAACTGGAGCGAGGGCATTAAGTCTCGAGGAACCAAGCCATCAAGTAAAGAGACTGTAGGTTGGGATGAAGTAGCAGAGAAGGAAAAACAGGCAGAAGAAGAGGCTCCCTGGAACTGAGTTGCAACAGAAGGGAGAACCATGGCTGTCAGGGCCACCGAAGAGCTATCAGAATCATGGTGGCACGTGTGGACTTGAGCCTGACGAGAGTCTTCAGAATCAGAGGGAATAGAGGGAACGCATACAGAAACAGGTTCGTCCAATCCAGCAGAAAAGCATCCACCTCGAGCCTGAGAGGGGTGTAAACCCTGAAGCAGAAACGTGGCAACTTGTGACAGAGGGGACGCGAACAGATCGACATTCGGAGTCCCTCAACGAGCAAACACTTGACGCAGGGTCAAAGAATGGATGGACCACTCGTGAGGCTGCAGAAGACGAGTCAACTTGTCCGCCAGACAATTGTGCTGGCCCTGAATGTAGACCACTCGAAGAAATATGTTGTGGCGGATGGCCCAATCCCAGAGCCGCATCGCCTCCTGGCACAGGCACCCCGTGCCCCCCTGTTTGTTGATATAATACATGGCGACCTGGTTGTCCGTGTGGACCAGCACCACTCGGTCGCGAAGCAGGTGACAAAAAGCTTTCAGGGCGAGGAAAATCGCTCGAAGCTCCAGCAGATTGATGTGACAAAGGCAGTCGGCACTGGACCAAAGACCCTTAGTGCGAAGACCGTCCAGATGAGCCCCCCTAGCATAGGCCGATGAGTCCGTCGTCAGGACCTTCTGCGGAGGAGGAGCATGAAACAGAAAACCTCTGGAAAGACTGGAAGAGAGCATCCACCAACGGAAAGACTGTGTCAACAAAGAAGCCACGACAATGAGTCAAGAGACAGGGTCCCGATCCTGGTTCCATTGGGACGCAAGAGTCCATTGAGGAATACAGAGGTGAAGTCTGGCAAAAGGAGTCAAGTGAACCATGGAGGCCATGTGCTCTAGGAGGACCATCAGGAGCCGAGCCAGAGCTGAAGACAGATGGGCTACCCTCTGGCATAAATGAACAAGGGCCCCCTGACGAGGCCGAGACAAGAAGGAGCAGAGACGAACCGTGTCCAGGACCGCTCCGATGAATTCCAGAGACTGGGACGGACAGAAGTGGGACTTGGTGAAATTCACCTCGAAGCCAAGACTCTGAAGGAGCAAGATGGTCTGATTCGTCGCTCGCAGAACTTCGTGGCGCGAGGACACTTTGATCAACCAGTCGTCGAGGTAGGGAAACACCTGCAGGCCGCGGAGACACAGGGCCGTGGCTACAACAACTAGACACTTTTTTTTTTTTTAATTTTATTTCTTATATACCGCTATACCGTGAGGTTCAAAGCGGTTTACAATAAAGATGCATTAAAGATACAATAAAATAAAAATAAATAAAGTTAGGTACTTGAAAGTTCTCTAACTGTCCTGAAGGCTCACAATCTAACTAAAGTACCTGAGAAAACAATAATTAAAAATGGCAAAGATAGAAAAGATAAACAGAAATAGAGACAAGATATGAACCTCCCAACAATTTCAGTCAGACAATAGGATCTGATGTTAGAAGTTCTTAAAGACGACATGCCAAGGAGTAAAGCCGGTATGCTCCTTTGTGAAAACCCTAAGAGAGGCCGCCAGACCGAAGGGAAGAACACAGTATTGGAGGTGGAGATCCCTCACCCTGACTCTCAAATACTGGCGACAGGCCGGGTGTAACGAAATGTGCGTGTACGCCTCCTTGAGGTCCAGTGAGCACAGCCAGTCTCCCTCGTCCAAGAGGGGGTACAAGGTAGGAAGGGTGAGCATTCTGATCCGTTCCCTGACCAGAAACTTATTCAGAGCACGGAAGTCCAGGATCAGACACAGATCCCCTGTTTTCTTGGGTACCAGAAAGTACCGGGAATAAAATCCGGTGTTCCACTGGTCTAGGGGAACCACCTTGACCGCTCGAAGGCATAGAAGGGCCTGAGCTTCCTGCAGAAGGAGAGGCAGCTGAGACCGAGCAGAAGGAAACTCTCTTGGAGGCAGTTCCGGGAGTACGTGACTGAAGTGAAGGGAGCACCCCTCCTGGATAACAGAAAGCACCCAACTGACAGTGGTAAGACTTTCCCACTGGGAATAGAAATGATGGAGACAACCTTTGATGGGGAGGGGGAAGGCTCCAGGAGGAAGGGAGCCCGAAGGCTCGGACTGAAATTGTCAAAAGGAAGGCCCATTCTTCACCGGATCCGGTGGCTGGGTCTTAGTTTGAAGTTGCTGCTACTGCTGCTTTGGAGGAGGTCAAGAGAAGGCAGGTGTAGATTTCTGTGAGTACCTCCGGAGAGGAATTTTGTATTGCCGAGCCGGAGGGGCCTTCGGTTTAAGTTTCACCAGAGAGGCAAAGGACCATTCATGGTCCGACAGGCACTTGGTGGCTGCTTCGATGGAATCATCGAAGAGCTCATGACCCACACATGGGAGATTGGCAAGACGATCCTGTAGATTCGGATCCATATCCACAATGCGGAGCCAAGTGAGGCGACGCATGGCGACCACAAAGGCCGTGACCCTCGAGAACAATTCGAAGGCGTCGTAGGCCGCCTGAAACATAGAGAGGCGGAGCTGGGAAAGAGTCTTCTCGAGGAGACAAAACTCCTGACTCTGAGAATCCGGTATGTCCTCCCAGAACGTGCGGAGGGCATCCACACAGAACCGGAGGTAGGACGTGAAGATAAAGTTATTGTTAAGGACACGATTCGCCATCATTGAGTTTTGGTAAAGACAGCAACCAAACTTGTCCATCGTACGGCCCTCCTGGCCTGGAGGGACGGCAGCATAAACCTTAGAGGGGTTGGACTTCAAGAAAGACTCAACCACCAAGGATTGATGAGAAAGCTGAGAACTTTCAAACCCCTTTACCGGGATCGTCTGGTAACGGGACTCCAACTTAAAGGGAATGGCCATGACCGCATAGGGGTTCTCCAGGTTCCGGAGAAAAGTTTGCCGGAGAACCTGGTGCAATGGCAAGCGCAGCGCCTCACGGGGCGGATGAGCAACACCCGTTTCTGCCAGATATTCCTGGGTATAACGGGACTCAGACTGGAGGTCCAGTTTCAAGGCCGTACCCATGTCAGAGATGAAACGAGCAAAGGAGGAGTTTCGAGAAGACGACTCATCCTCCTGAGGGGACCCTGAACGAGATCTGGGGACAGCCGAGAAGGAGGGAGAAATTTCCCTTGAATAGTAAGCCAGGGCCTCGGAGTCCCGCGAATGGGAGACCGAAGAGGTCCGACTAAATTGTCTCAGGGGTGTCGAGGAACGACCCTGTGCAAGGTGGGCCAGGGAAGACCCCGGGGTCCGAGGAAGTAGTTGGCGAAGCCTCGGAGAAGACAAGGCAAAGGAAATTCCTCCACTGGCTTCGAAGAAGACCCCTCAGAGGCTGGTAGCTGCCTCGATGGGGAACAAATACTAGAGTCCAACTCGAGGACAAGCATGTGCCTGGAAGGCTTCATGGTCAGAGACCTGCCCCAAAGGGGCGGAGAAGACCGGGGCTTTTTAGGAGGGAGAAACCTCGACATAGTAGCGGGGGAAAAATGGCCCCCAGGTCTGGATCCCCGAAAAGTCACAGGTGACTCGAGAGATGAAGAATCGCTCGAGGGAACCCGGTGAGTCTTGCGGGCATGGCCTCGAGATACGAGGGGACGCTCAGGCTGGTCAGACCGAGACTGGGTCGAGACCGAGGTCAGAGGCATCGAAGTCAGGACCAGTTGGCTCACCACCGAGGAAAGCTGCGTGGTAAGTATAGCCTTAAGCATGTCCTCGAACATAGGCACCAAGACCAAAGGTGGTTGGGTCTTAGGTGTAGAAGTGCGCTCCTTCGGGGGCGACCTTGAGGAAGAGTATTCCCTACGTGAGAAGGCACGCTTAGAGTGATATCTCGATGACACCGACGAGGCGGCACTGACATGAGACTCCGAGGTAGGCTTCTTTGCCGGCACCTCTGAGGAGGATAGAGGAGACTTACCCGAGGCCGGAGTAGCAGGAGGGGGTCGAGGCCGGAGCCTTCGAGGCCGAGGTACCCAACAAGGGCGTCGAGGCTGAGCTGGAGTGCCCTGAGGTTCGACAGGACTCTCACCCTTCAAACTGTTGTATGAGGAGGAGACCTCGAAGAATTCTGAATGTAGTCAAAGAAACCTAGGAAGAAGAGCCAAGACGGGGAGAAACTTGCCCGAGTTCATACTCACAATGCAAGACAGGATGGAAAAGGCAGGGGAAGCTGTTCGAAAATATTTAGAGAAGGCCAAGCAGAGACAAATGTATGCCTATAAAACAAAAGCAGTACCAAAGGTCCTCTATCTGGGAGATAAAGTTCTAGTCCTTCTGCCTTCCTTGGAGATTAAGCTGCTATGCAAATGGAAAAGGCCATTTAAAATCATAGCCCAGGTGGGACCAGTGAATTATAGAGTAACTCAGCCAGACCAACGGAACAAGACCAGAGTATTTCATATCTATTTAAAAAAATGGATTCCCATGACCGTAGCATTAGTCCAGCATGACTGCTTTGGTCTAGTAGAATGAGGATGATGAAGAAGGCATTCCCCAGACGAAAGCATCAATGGTATCAATATATTTTCTGATAAGGTCTGTAACCTCTTCCACCTTCTTTCCAAAAAGGTCATCACCCTGGCAAGTAGCATCCGCTGAACAGCTGATTCTAAGTCAGACATGCAGCCATGACAGTCTGCGCATCACCATATTTTGTGCAGAGATCCTGGATGCTACATCAAAAGTGTTGTAGATGCCTCAAGCCAGAAGTTTCCTGCACGCCTTCTGCTTTCTGGAAAATTGGCACAACGATTTGGCCTGCTCCAGTGGGAGAGTACCTGCCAAATCCTGCATGCTACATATCAAGAACCGTAAGATGAGAGAGAGAGAGGAGGCGCTTTTGCCTGGTAAAAGGAGTTACCCGGTGGCTTTGTCAGCTGTTCCCAAGTCCCGAGCTGATTTCAGTGGGAGGGGTAAACCGGAGATAAGAACTCGCCACTGCCTGTGGCATTGGAGAGGAAGCATTTTTGCCTGGTGAAAGGAGTTACCCAGCGGCTTTGTCAGCTGTTCCCAAGCCCCGCACTGATCTCAGTGGGAGGGGCCAACCGGAGATAAGAACTTGCCGCTGTCTGCGGCATGGGCCGCAGGGACCTACTTTGGAGTCCCGGTGGAACCCTGGTGGAGTAGATTTTCTTTTTATATCATGTGGTTTTGTTGTGAATATGGGAAAGCGAAAGGTAAAGCCTAAACTGTTACCATCCAGTACCCCAATTCACCCAGACCCTATTGAAAGACACTTAGTATTAACTCCTAAGCCTATCTCTCCCTCTCCTATTGCAGGCAATATATCAGCAGCTTCATTAAGTTCTGGGGAAAGAATTTCCCTGGGTCAACCCATCTCATGTTTCTCTCCAGGGGAGAATTGTGCAAATGGTAGTCTTCCCGTTGGAGAGAATATAGCCTCAGACCAAGTGTTACAACAACCACAGTCGATTCAACCAGTCACGTTTCCTAGTGGAAATTTGACTAATGAGGAAATTCCCCAGAATATAACTTTAAAGGATATATGGATGGTGGTTCAGGGTCCAGTACAAAAGCTTTGTGATTTTTCAGATCAAATAGTATCCAAAATGGAATCTATGGATGGAATAATCAATTAGAAGGAGCAGTTAAAAAATCAGATTCTCAGATAGTATTGCTACAGCAGACTAGTACTTCTGCAATTAAGGATAGTCTTTGGTTGCATAGGCAATGTGAAACTTTGGAAAATCATATGAGAGCTTCAAATCTGAGAATATTGAATTTCCCTAAATGTTCACTGCTCTCGTCAGAGATTCTACTTCAAAAATATTTTAAAGAGGTTCAAGAATTGAGCAATGCTCTATAGTGTTGAATAGATGTTTCTATATACCAAACCAAGAGGGAGGAGCTTCTGGTGGATCTGATCAGAAGAAAGATCCACTGGAAAATTTAACATTATTTCTTGAAACAACTCAGGATGAAATTTATGAACGGGCCACCCTCTTGATAACTTTTGCCTCAGAGAATTGTAAAAGTGTTGTTTTGAAAAATTATTTCTTAAAAAACGATTTCCTGTTCTGTGGGCAGAAACTACAAATGTTTTCGGATGTTTGTAGGGCTACCCAATATAGGCGGAAACAATTTCTTCAATATAAATCTCGAGTATTATCCTTTGGAGCAACTTTTTTCCTAAAATTTCCTGCCAAATGTATGGTTACCTACTTAAATATTTCATATGCTTTCTTTGAACCTGATCAGTTGGAGAAATTCCTGATAAAGAGACGGATGTTCAAACAAAAACTTAATAAGTTATCTACAGGCAGTATATATTTTCTCTTTTTTTATTCCTTTGATGGTTAAAATCTTTACGAATGCTTCCTCTCTTTTCCTAGATGTGGACTCGTATTGCTTTAGAATACTGTATGTCAGGGCTGCCCAAGTCCGGTCCTCAAGATCTACTGGCAGGCCAGGTTTTCAGGATATCCACAATGAATATGCATGAGAGGGATTTGCATACCAAGAAGGTAGTGCAGGCAAATCTCTCATATGCATATTCATTGTGGATATCCTGAAAACCTGGTCTGCCAGTAGATCTCGAGGACCAGACTTGGGCAGCCCTGCTGTATGTATTATAAATTGTTATATTTAAATTAAAAAAAAAAAGAACCATAAGAAGATACTTGTGTAGAGCTAGTATGACTGAATTCAGGAGATAAACATGGAAACCCAATGCATTAGGGACTGCACCACAGGCTGAAGGCCTTCCAGGCTAGGCTGAACAAGCATGGCTGGTGCAAGCACCCTTGATGCCGATGCTGTATGCATAGCCAACAGACCCACCAAATGCTACTGAAGCACGGCCCAGATCCATTTGTTGAGGTCCACAATTGATAAAGGCTGGAACATCGGGATGGGAGCAGCCTGCAAAGTTGTCAGTGTTGCTTCAAGCACCAGATCCTGGCTAGCAGGAGATCTGTGCGTAGACATCTCTTGCATGGAAGGGGAGCAGTCCTCCCAGTGTTGACCCCCCACTGTTGACAAGCTTCTCAGGTACCTTGTCCCTCAGTGCCCTAGAGCTCCTGGCACCATGTATCAAGGGAGATTAATGGTTGTGTTTCTTGGCCTTTGCCTGGCACACATTATCCCTCGGTATCAATAAGGATGACGTTGAATCCTCACGTCTACTCAGAGTCTGGTCAGATGTTGATTGTTCCCAATGGCCTTGCTTAGGCACCAGCATTGAGTCAGATGGAGAATACAGGTCCCTGTGGCATGAGGGTCAATTGGCCTGATGCCAATGTCGATGCAAGAGCAGACTCAGATGTCATTACCGATGCAGACATTGACTATTAGGACCTGGCTCCAAATATTTTCTGTTTCTGAGCCTCTCCAGATTTTGGCATTCTTTTCTGTATAAGCAAGCAAAGACGACGATTTAAATAATTGTATTCTGACCCCAAACACTGAATGTATATCAGGAATGGGTGTCAGAAGCAGAGTTGGTCCAATTGCCTCAGTAGGTACAATGCTTGGAATCTTCAATGACATCACCAATTGCAATCTTCAATGACATGGAAGGAAACACATGGCTAAATCAAACTCAAAATGGGGCACTCACCAGAAAAATGAAGATGAGCGGGTCCTAACTGAGGCTTAAGAGGGCACATGAGCTGCAAAATAGAAAGGAAACAAACCCAAGCAAAAGAATAAAAAAAATAAAGGGAAAGGTTTGAGGAGTACTAACCAAAGGTAAAATGGAGAAAAAGATGTTATGGGAATACATCCAATGATTAAAATTGTCTGAGAGAAAACAAGGCTGAGAGGAACCATGATCACACACCTCTCTCTCACTGCGGATAAAAATAGACTGCTGGTCCTGTGCTTGTGAGGCCAGCAAGAAAGCACCTGTGTATGCATGGTGAGACGCTGTCTTCAATTTTTAAAGCTATACACATGCTTTTTAAGTGTCCACACTTGGGGATCTGTGTATACGTCACCTACATGTGAGATAATATGGCCTCTTGCCCTTGGAGAACTTTTAGTATCACTACACTGAAGTAGCTTTTCACAAGGACATCAGTAACATCACTTGTGTTGGGAGAACTTGCTATGGAACCTAATCAAAACCAAATCTGCAACCAAAATTGGTCGCTTGGTTTTGGTAGAGACGAAGCTGCCTCCAGCCCCTCTCCTGAATCTGTCCCCCCAGCGTGGTCCCACTCACTCTCCACTCTCACTCTACTCTATCCTGCTCAACCATCTGTATCCACTTCACAGCCTACCTTAAGAAGCTGGCCCTGGTGGTCTCTTTGGGGCAGAAACAAACCCCAATTGCTCTTGCCTCATATCGCAGTGCTGTAGAAATGGCAGACCATGCTGGTTCCAATCACAAAACAGCTGCTATGACCTCCTGCAGCAGTTTCATGAGGCTACAACAGGACGTCTTGGCAGTATGATAGAGCAGTCACATGGGGCAAGAGCAAATGGGGTTCATTCTTGTCCCCAAAAAGGACACTAGACTACTAGGTTAGCTTCTTAAAATAGGCCCTGGGAGGGCCTATAGGTGCTTGGATGGGGGCAGATAGTTTCCGTTTCAGCCAAGAATGTTCTGGCACTTTTAGCTGAAATCCAAACTCAGATTTCAAGCTTATTTCGGTGCCGAATGCAAAATTTGGTCAGTTTCTAACTTGCTATCCAGCTTGCTCTTGAAGGATGCCTCTCATAAAATTACCCAATATCTAAAAGTGTGTATATTCGGTGCAGGTGTGTTCTGCGGCAGAGTCTGGATGGAGATATGTACTTTTATAAAATACACACAAGTCACAAGTACATCTACACCTGCTCTCTATTTCTGCAGCAATTATATTAATATCACATGGATGTCTGTGTCTTTATAAAACAGGCTGCAAACATATGCTTTTTTGCACTCCCAACCTAGGTGACTAGTTATAAAATTTCATATTGTGGCATGCTACCACCTAAAGCTCCCTAGGAAGAGCCTTAGGCTAATGACACTCTGGAATGGATTACTGACTTTGGTGTTGGGAAACCAGCAGGGTGTTTGCAATGCCTTTCCATACAAACATGTAGTTTAGTTAGAGAAGAGCTGAAACATTTTTCCAACAACTACTCTTTTAGACCCACATCTCATCTTATATCTCCTCTGTTTAACAAACACTCACGACTAAAAAGGTTCTTCACTTTCCGGTAAGAGGAGAATTACATTAACAGTAGATTATCCTGTATTTACAAGTAGATAAGGGCCTATCACATTTAACTAGTGCTTCCATATCAGGTACCTAGCAATGAACATGAAAGTGTTTTCTACTATTTTCTTTTATGAAATTTGTAAACTGCTTGGAACTTATCTAAAGTGTTAGCAGTATAGAAAATATTGTTTTAACATACATACAGAAGCACTAAGTTTAACAGAGGCTTTTTATTGCTGCATTCTATGTCCATCTGACTTGCTCCATTTACTGCACTGGCTTACAAAGATTACAGTTTCAAGGCACTACCTGTGCTGGGTGTGGGCACATATGCATAGCTGCTGGTGAATCATATTGATAAACAAAACAAGACGGGAAGGTTGAATGGAGGTATTTATTGTCAGTAACATAGAACCATTCAGCAACTCAATGCTGCATGCATTTCGGTACTCAAGGTACCTTCCTCAGAAGTCTTGAAATTTGTTGTTTAAAAACCAAATGGTTGCATTTTAAAGGTACATTTAGAAAAAAAACATTCTATAAACAATCTATAAAGAAGATTTAGACTGGCTCTCAAACCAGTGCAACGAAATTCTCTGGCTCACTGTTGCAGAGGGCTTCACTGAGTTTGATCCTTGGATTTCTTGCTAAGGATCAAACTCAGTGAAGCCTCTGCAATAGTGAGCCAGAGAATTTCATTGCACTGGTTTATTGAGAGTCAGTCTAAATCTTCTTTATATGAGAGGTAACTTTCTTTCAAAACATACCTTTAAAATGCAACCATTTGGTTCTTAAATAACAAATTTCAAGACTTCTGAGGAAGGTACCCTGAGTACTGAAATGTATGCAGTTTTGAGTTGCTGAATGGTTTTATGTTACTGACAATAAAAACCCATACTGGAACAGTATTCTTCTTCACGATCTTCCCACTTTGTTTTATTTGATTGTTTCCGTGGGGATTTCCTGCTGCTTCTTGTGGTGCAGAATCATATTGATGGCAGGATTGTTATTTTGCAATTTGACATCCCTACACCCAGTCTGTCTATCCTACTACTACTATTATCATTTCTATAGCACTGAAAGGCTATTATCCTGATTATCCTGGTAAATATTAAATGGATCTCATCAGAAGCTGATATCTTGGTTACCTGCCTCAGCAGAAATGAAAATGATTAGTTACCTTCCAATGTGTCATCCCCATCTGAAATCAATTCGTCGTCTGAGCAGATGTTGAGAATGTTGACCAGCATCTCTGTAACTGCAGGAAGAGAGGATGAAACAACGAAGTGGAGGGCACTAGTGCGTGCCAGAAATAACAGATAAAAAGTGAGTGTGAATGTGTGTGCAGTGAGCACATTGTACACACAATGCAGATTTTCCCTCCCCCATGATGTTTCACTAGTTCTGATGTTCTAGTCTAGCATAGTTACCGTAAAGAAACGGACAGATATGTGACAAGCAAATATACAGTAGAGCGCAACAAATAATATATAGGCAACCCAAGGAAACCAAGAAGAGTCCTGTTTGTGTGACTACTTACCTTTTTCTCCCACGAAAGGCAAAGACCATGTGAAAACATCCATGAAGTTTGGCAGCCAGTAAGGATGCGGAGAGCAGTTAAACTGCCTGATGTTCATTACATTGTTTTCATATTTCAACACTGCAGCTGAAATGAGAGATTTGGGAAATGGTGACATGCAATATGAGGATTGCACAATTAAGAGAACAGTCTTCTGTAGAAATCTGCTTTAACATACACCATTGTGCACTTTAAAACCTAGACAACAAAACAAGTGCAGTTTTCAAAGCTAGCATACAGAGATTTCCATTTGAAAGACTTATGCACACTTTCCCAGAGGTACATTTACATCTATTTCAGTATAAATCCAAATGGATTTTTCCTTTCAAAATGGCTTGCACCCCCATATGGTTAATGTCCCCTTGGCATGTCTTTAAAATGCAAAGCTCTCTCAATGCAGCTCATTTGTAAAGTAAGAAATAGAAACCCACAGGTCAGGGGAAACAGTGGGATCAAACCACAAGGGCTGTATAAATTGTCCTAGTGGTCTAATGCTGGGAAACCTGAGTGGGATGTACAAGGAAACTAATGCTTCTCACTACCCAAGAGCTCAATTTTGTGCCAGAAACCATAGAAACATAGAAGATGACGGCAGAAAAGGGCTATAGCCCATCAAGTCTGCCCACCCTACTGTCCCTTCCTCTTAAGTCTATACCTAGTGACTATTTATTCGACCCTCGTAGGGATCCCACATAGGTATCCCATTTATTCTTAAAGTCCAGCACGCTGCTGGCCTCGATCACCTGCGCTGGAAGCACATTCCAACGGTCAACCACTCTTTCTGTGAAGAAGTACTTCCTGATGTCGCCATGAAATTTCCCGCCGAGCGGATGCCCTCTGGTGACAGAGGGTCCCCTGAGAAAGAAGATATCATCTTCCACCTCGATACGTCCTGTGATGTATTTAAATGTCTCAATCATGTCTCCCCTCTCCCTACGTTCTTCTAGAGTGTAGAGCTGTAGTTTGTTTAGTCTCTCCTCGTACAAGAGACCTTTGAGACCCGAGATCCTCCTGGTGGCCATCCGTTGAACCGACTCGACTCTAAGCACATCTTTACGGTAATGTGGCCTCCAGAATTGTACACAGTATTCCAGATGAGGTCTCACCATGGTTCTGTACAATGGCATTATGACTTCAGGCTTCTTGCTGACAAAGCTTCTACTGAAACATCCCATCATCTGCCTTCTCCACTTGATTGGCAGTTTTCATGTCTGCACTGATGATTACTCCTAGGTCTCGTTCCGCCGAAGTACTAGTTAAAGTTTCTCCATTCAAGGTGTAATTTCTGCATGGATTACCGCTACCGAGGTGCATAACCTTGCATTTCCCAGCGTTGAAGCCCAGCTGCCAGGTCGAGGACCATCTTTCCAATGTAAGCAGGTCCTGTGCCATACTATCCTGTAAATTACATTCACTTACTGTATTGCATAGTTTAGCGTCGTCGGCGAATAATGTTATTTTACCCTGAAGCCCCTGAGTCAGATCTCCTATGAATATGTTGAAAAGGAGTGGACCCAGGACTGAACCTTGCAGTACTCCGCTGGTCACCTCCGATGTTTTAGAGAGGGTACCGTTAACTATTACCCTTTGAAGTCTTCCACTCAGCCAATCATTGACCCAAGTAGTTAGTGTTTCTCCTAACCCTATCGATTTCATTTTGCTCAACAGCCTGCGGTGTGGGATGCTATCAAATGCTTTACTGAAATCCAGGTACACGATGTCCATAGATTCTCCCAAGTCTAGCTTCCTTGTCACCCAGTCAAAGAAGCTGATGAGATTGGATTGGCAGGACCTACCCTTGGTGAATCCATGTTGATTGGGATCCCGTAGATTCCCCTCAAACCGGATCGTGTCTAATTTGCTTTTAATTAAAGTTTCCATGAGTTTACACACTATTGATGTGAGACTCACCGGTCTGTAATTCGCAGCCTCTGTCCTGCAGCCCTTTTTGTGCAGAGGAATGACGTTGGCTGTTTTCCAGTCCAAGGGTACTCTCCCCGTGCTTAGGGAGAGATTGAAGAGTGCGGCTAGTGGTATTGCCAGGACATCGCACAACTCTTTGAGCACTCTTGGGTGCAGATTGTCTGGTCCCATGGCTTTATTTACCTTTAGTCTTGACAGTTCGCTGTAAACTTCACCTGGTGTGAACTCAAAGTTCTGAAATGGGTCGTCCGCACTTGACTTAGCCTCTAACTGAGGACCATGTCCTGGTGCCTCGCAAGTGAAGACCGAGCAGAAGTATTCGTTCAGTAGTTCAGCTTTATCTGAATCTGCTTCCACGTAATTCCCATCCGGTTTGCTAAGGCTTACTATCCCGTCTGTGTTCTTTTTCCTATCACTAATATACCTGAAGAAGGATTTGTCCCCCTTCTTAATGTTCTTTGCTAGAGTTTCTTCCACTCGAAGTTTGGCCTCCCTAATTGCTGTTTTGACCACTGTAGATCTGGTCCTATATTCCATGATAGCTTCTCTTGTTCCCGTACGCTTGTAGGAAATAAATGCTTTTTTCTTCTCCTTAACAAGGTGTGAGATCTCTGCGGTGAACCATTGGGGTTTATTGTTTCTTTGTCGTTTGTTTACTGATTTTATGAAGCGGCTAATTGCTTCATGTATGGCTGATTTCAGTGTTAACCACTTAGCTTCTACGTCATCGGTCTCCTCTTGGTCCTGCAGTGTCTGATGGACGAAATCTCCCATGCGTACGAAGTTTGTGCCGCGGAAATTGAGTACCTTTGTTTTCGTGTTTGATCTAGGGAAGCCTTTCCTAAGATTGAACCATACTATGTTGTGGTCGCTGAAGGCTAGCGTATCTCCTACTGAGACCTCTGAGACGCTTTCCCCGTTGGTGAGTACCAAGTCGAGGATTGCCTGGGCCCTAGTGGGCTCCATTACCATTTGTTTGAGACGTGCTCCCTTTAAGGAGTTTAATAGCCTCCTACTAGCGCTGGTTGTCGCTTAAAGTGTGCTCCAGTCTGCATCAGGCATATTGAAGTCCCCAAGTAGTACAGTGTCTCCCCTTAGAGTGATATTCTCAATGTCTTCAATTAAGTCTGTGTCCATGTCATTCAGTTGTCTAGGGGGTCTGTATACCACACCAAGATACAGGCACTTTTCTTTGCCTCTTGCCAGGTTTACCCAGAGTGATTCCCCAATTTTACCCAGAGTGATTCCCCAATTTCTACAGCTAGAATCACAAGGAGTGATTATACAGTATATAGCTGAGAGCTATCCAATCAGAACATTCAAGAAATGTAAACTTTACATCCAATACAATCAATATTAAATCAAAAAACTAAGATTGTTCAGAAAACTACTACTTGGCTAGATGCATCAGGTATCCATCTACTAAACTCGTTCAATAAAGAGGGGATTTTAATATTTCTTTAGCCAAAAATCTGGTGTAAAACTGGAAAAAAAACAAAGATTGAAATGGAGAAAATTGATACATGATTATAAGAGGAAATTAAAAGATAAATGACGTGCACATTACTCCTCTAAAATAGGGCCTAATATCATCAACACTAAAGAACTATATAAACTAAACTAAAACTTAATTTTATAGACCGGGTCATCAACAAAAGGAGCTCGACTTGGTTAACAGTAATGTAATGCATAATACATAAATTTGACAAGGAAAAGTAGACTAGAGTAGTTGGTTTCCAAAATTTAGCAAACAAAAAGGTTAACACCATATTTGATGTAACTCATTTTAGGCAGGCTTCTCAGAATATCCCTCCATCTTCTAAGAGTTAGCACAGTATTCCTGCGCAAAAGTGTACAACCTGAGATCATCGTGTTTAGGATCTGAAGATATAGATCCTGTTAGGTTGAACCTGCCAAAAGATTCTCGTTAAGCTGAATTAGATTGGAATTCTTTTAAAATTCCTGACTAGTGTCACTTTTAAAAATTATACGCAAAATATGCAAATCTGTATAGTCCTTTAGATGAGTGCCCTCCAGTGGTTATACAATTTGCTCCATTAAAATTTCTGAAGGAAGTCTACAAATGTTTATCTTTTATGCTTCAAATTCTTTATTCATTTTTCATCTTACATCAAGTAGACAATATTACATCCTTTGAAACTTTTGCACAATCACTTGAAATTCATTCAACTATCATTTTACATACATAAATTTATTCCCTCTCCCACCCACCTTCCCACAAATATTTAATTCAAAATATCATATAAATATTGTATTCTTATCTATTAATAAAACCTTTAAAAGAACTTATATACCATCCCCCCTCCTCCCTACGTATAAATGTACTTTCAGTGGAAAATGTCGTCTATTCATTACAATAATTTGTTAATGGCTCCCAAATCTTTTAAAAATTATTATAGTTCCCTTTTTGTATGGCAATTGTTCTTTCCATTTTATAAATATGACATAACGAATTCCACCAAAATGTATAGTTAAGCCTATTGTAATTTTTCCAATTACTGGTGATATGTTGTATGGCGACTCCTGTCATAATCAATAAAAGTTTATTATTACTTGATGAAATTTGACTCTTTGCTCTCATTGACATCCCGAACAGAATTGTATGCTTCAGAAAGGAGAATTTACTATTGATTCTGGCCACAATTACTTCAATAATCAAAAATCCAAAGGAATCTGTCACATATTTCTATCTATAGACCAATAGCAATTCCTTTTTTGTTGATAGAAGGTTTAGCCCACCTTACAGTTAATGGATCACTTAGATCAATTTTCTGTTTTGCATACATCTCAATCAGGATTTTATCCACTTTATAGTACTGAAAACAGTACTTGCTTCATTGTTAGATCATCTACACAAATTGTTTAGAATAGGCATTAGATCCTTAGTTCTACAATTTAATCTAAGTGGTGCATTTGATTTCATGGACCATGAGATACTACTTAGTTGTTTGGATGCAATTGGTATATCAGGTCAAGTTAGTCTGTTTATCGTCATGTCCTGTATGTATGAGTTTTTATTTTATGACACCGTTTTTATCTTTTGTAACTCACTTAATATGCGACTGAATCAAATTTTAATAAAACTTAAAACTTGATTTCAAAGGTTTTGAGGTTTTTCACAGAGTTCAAATAGGAGAAAAATATTCCAGAAAATGGAACAAGCCATGTGGTGTTCCACAAGGCTCCCCTGTTTCTCCTTTGCTTTTTAACATATATTAGCGCTTTTTGCTGTTTTGGATGTTCCCTTTTGTATTGGTGGTTTGCATGTTGGTTATGCTTGTTTTCTTGGCTCAATAAAAATGATTTAAATATAGCATATATTAGCCTCTCTGGGAACCAGATTAACCACCTTAGGAATTAAACTTTATAGTTATGTGGATGGATGATAACCATTGTAGTAACTATTTCCTCTTTACCATCTCACTCCTTACAATTTATATTTTCTGTAATTGCCACTGTGGAGCAATGGATTAAAGAGTTTAAGTTGAAACTCAATCCAGATAAACAAAATTCTTTCTAGCTACTCAGTCTTTAAAACTGAATGGAATTTTGTATACAATTAATCCAGTTATCAAAATTTTAGGAGTATATTTAGATAGATGCTCTAGTTAGAAAAAGCACAGTTACTTACCGTAACAGGTGTTATCCAGGGACAGCAGGCAGATATTCTTGACTGATGGGTGACGGCACTGACGGAGCCCCGGTAAGGACAATTTTAGAGTGATTGCACTCTAAGAACTTTAGAAAGTTCTAGCTAGGCCGCACCGCGCATGCGCGAGTGCCTTCCCGCCCGACAGAGGCGCGCGGTCCCCAGTTAAGATAAGCCAGCTAAGAAGCCAACCCGGGGAGGTGGGTGGGACGCAAGAATATCTGCCTGCTGTCCCTGGATAACACCTGTTACGGTAAGTAACTGTGCTTTATCCCAGGACAAGCAGGCAGCATATTCTTGACTGATGGGTGACCTCCAAGCTAACAAAAAGAGGGATGGAGGGAAGGTTGGCCATTAAGAAAACAAATTTTGTAAAACAGATTGGCCGAAGTGTCCATCCCGTCTGGAGAATGCATCCAGACAATAATGCGATGTGAAAGTATGAACTGAGGACCAAGTAGCAGCCTTGCCTCAATGGAAGTTGAACGGAGGAAAGCTACAGACGCTGCCATAGCTCTAACTTTGTGGCCCGTGACAGAACCTTCCAGTGTCAGGCCCGACTGAGCATAACAAAATGAAACGCAAGCAGCAAGCCAATTGGATAGGGTGCGTTTAGATACAGGATGACCCAACTTGTTAGGATCAAATGACAAAAACAGTTGAGGAGATGATCTGTGAAGTTTGGTGCGTGCAAGATAGTAAGCCAGAGCACGTTTACAGTCCAAGGTATGCAAAGCCTGTTCACCTGGATGAGAATGAGGCTTTGGAAAAAAAACAGGTAGGACGATGGACTGATAAGTCAGACACAACCTTAGGGAGAAACTTTGGATGTGTACGTAGAACCACCTTATCATGGTGAAAAACAGTGAAAGGTGGATCAGCCACTAGTTCATGCAACTCTCTGACCCTCCTGGCAGAAGTGAGAGCTATGAGGAAGACCACTTTCCAAGTGAGAAATTTGAAATGTGCTGTGGCCAAAGGTTCAAAAGGAGGCTTCATTAAAGCGGAAAGAACCACATTGAGATCCCAAACCACAGGAGGGGGCTTGAGAGGTGGTTTCACACTGAAAAGGCCCCTCATAAATCTAGAAACTAAAGGATGAGCCAAGAGGGGTTTTCCATGAACCGGCTCATGAAAAGCAGCAATGGCACTAAGATGAACTCTGATAGAAGTAGATTTAAGGCCAGAGTCAGACAAGGAAAGAAGATAATCCAACACCAGTCCCACTGCTAGAGACATAGGATTATGGTGATGTAAGAGGCACCAGGAAGAAAACCGAGACCACTTCTGTTGATAACACTGAAGAGTGGCCGGTTTCCTGGAAGCATCAATGATAGAAAGGACAGGCTGAGAAAGGAGAGAATGAGCCGAAGTCAGCCCGAGAGAAACCAAGCTGTCAGGTGCAGAGACTGCAGGTTGGGATGCAGAAGGGACTGTTGATGCTGAGTAAGCAGAGAAGGAAACAGTGGAAGAGGTATGGGTTCCCTGGAACTGAGTTGAAGTAGAAGGGAGAACCAATGTTGCCTGGGCCACCGTGGAGCGATGAGAATCATGGTGGCTTGTTCCCTTTTGAGCTTAAACAATGTCCGCAGCATGAGCGGTAGAGGGGGAAATGCATATAGGAAGAGACTGGTCCAATCCAGGAGAAATGCATCGGGAGCCAGACTGTGAGGAGAGTAGAGTCTGGAGCAAAACAGGGGCAGCTGATGGTTGTGGGGAGCTGCAAAAAGGTCCACTTGAGGAGTGCCCCATTGAGCGAAAATGGACTGAAGAGTCGAGGGATCGAGAGTCCATTCGTGAGGTTGGAGAATTCTGCTGAGATTGTCCGCTAAGAAATTCTGTTCCCCTTGAATGTAGACAGCCTTCAAGAATAAGTGACGAGCTGTCGCCCAAGATCAAATCCGTTGGGCTTCCTGACACAACAGGCGAGAGCCCGTTCCTCCCTGTTTGTTGATGTAGTACATTGCAACTTGATTGTCTGTGCAAATGAGTAGTACTTGAGGAAAGAGAAGATGTTGAAACGCCTTGAGGGCATAAAACATCGCTCGGAGTTCCAGGAAATTGATGTGGTGTTTCTTTTCCTGGGAATATGCATGAGATCTATTTGCATACAATGAAAGCAGTGCATGCAAATAGATCTCATGCATATTCATTGGGGAAATCCTGAAAACCCGACTGGATTGCGGCCCTCGAGGAGGGACTTTGACACCCCTGCTCTAGAGGAATGGAAAGGGTGTCCGACATCTCCTTAAGAAACTTGGTGTGCTTACCAGCAGGATCTAGCACCGATGTAACATCCTCCTCCGAGGAATAATCTGCCTCGGTACCGAGGGGGTCATCAGAATCATCCCACAAATCAGGGTCCCGTACCGATGAAAGACAGCTCTGAGAAAGTGGGGTATAAGGTTCGGTGTACTTGGTTTTGCGTACCGATTTACCAGACCTCATGGACACCGTACCGGGTGATTGTACAGCGGTACGGGTGTCAGAGAACGGTACCAGTTCCGAAGTCGAGTAAGCAGTGCGTCGAAGAGACTTCGGTTCTGCTGAGAGAACAGGCATAGAAACAGATTTTTGCGGTGCTGACAACGTCGATGCCGATAAAACAGGCTGTTCGACAATCGGCACCGAAGGCTCAGTAGGTACCGACACTGGAATGCTCGGAGTCAGCAGAGCCGGGAGCAAGTGTTGTAACTGCTCCTTAAGCTGGACCTGAAGGATGGATGCTATTCTCTCATCCAAAGATGGTCCCGATGGCACCGGTACCGCTTTTTTCTTGCTCGGTACCTGCGGTGCAGCTTGACGCTTCGGAGAAGTCGATGCCGATGAAGAGGCAGTGACTTCAATAGGAGCGGAGCGTTTGCGGGGCCGGCGCGCAGTCTGCAGGACTTGGCTCACTGCTTGTTCGACTGGCGGGCCAAGGACAGTAGGGGATGGCTTCTTAGCCGGCTTACCCATAGGGTGCAACACTGGGGATGGATCTTGCAGTGTCGAAGTCACCGGTGCCGATTTGGAAGAAGATGTCGGTGTCGATGCCGGGGGAACTTCCATGGCGGCACCGAAAAGAATTCGCTGTTGAATTTGGCGATTCTTTAGAGTTCTCTTTTGGAGAGAACTGCAGCGGGTGCACGTTTCTGCCCTATGGTCCGGACCCAGACACTGAAGGCACCACTTGTGCGGGTCGGAAAGAGAAATAGGACGTGCACACCGCTGACACTTCTTAAAACCCGGTGAAGGGGGCATGAAGGGAAAAACGGCCGTAGCAAAATCGAAGCCTGAGGCTTCGATGGTGCCAACAGGCCCCGCCGGGGTCGACCGGAAAAAAGTTAAAAAAAATGGACTTTTTTTTTTTAAGAAAGAAAACAATAAGGTGAATAAATCACGACAAGAAAATAACGCGCGAGCGGGAAGGCGAGAAAAAATTTGAAAAAAATTTTCCAACAGCAGTTGGAACATGCGTCTTCTTAGCTCCGCGGAAACTAAGAAACTGGGGACCGCGCGCCTCTGTCGGGCGGGAAGGCACTCGCGCACGCGTGGTGCGGCCTAGCTAGAACTTTCTAAAGTTCTTAGAGTGCAATCACTCTAAAATTGTCCGTACCGGGGCTCCGTCGGTGCCGTCACCCATCAGTCAAGAATATGCTGCCTGCTTGTCCTGGGATAAAGTTTCTTTATGATGTGGAAAGTGCTTATTTTGACTTTTCATCTTTCAGACTACTGGTACAAATCTTTAGTCTTGAGTAGTTCTGCCCAATTCGAATCGATTTGTTTTGTTAATAAAAAAAAAAAAATCAGGCTCGCCAATTTCGTGACCAACCCTCCTTACCTTTGGTCCTCAAAAAGCAGGAACGGCAGCACTCTGGCAGCGAAAAGTCTGTCCTAAGGGCTGCCTCATGCTGGCTGTCCACTGCTGCTGCTCCTGCTTTAGGAGGCCTGATATCAGAGCTCACAGGGAAGGGGGGTGGGGTTTGGTTGGGAAGTGCTGAATAGGGGCATAGGTGCCAGTGCTGTGGGTTACCTCTGGCCCCACAGCTTTAGGGAGCTCCCTGAAGGTCGGCATGTTTTCCTTTTCTCTCCACTGTCATCCGGCTTCCCCCTGGCCTCCTGGTCTCACTTTGAAAACCAATTATGTCCTGCAGTGGATCACTGGTGCTGTAGCAATTCAAACAGGCTGCCGTCAGCCTTTGCAGCATGTTCCCTCTGCCGCGGTCCATTCCAGACCAAAACAGGATGTCATGTCAGAGGAGGGGTGGGACCGCAGCAGAGGGAACATGTGGCATAGGCCAACAGAAGCCTACTAGAATTGCTACAGCACCTGCGATCCGCTGCAGGCCATAATTGGTTTTCAAAGTGAGACCAGGAGGAAGCCGGATGACGGTGGAGAGAAAGGGAAAGCATGCTGACCTTCAGGGAGCCCCCTAAAACCATGGGGCTGGGGGTAATCCACAGCACTGGCACCTATGTCCCTATTCAGCACTTCCCAAAAAAACAACCAACCCCCCCCCCCCTTCTGCAGGCTGTAATTAATCATTAAGGTGAGACTGGAGGCCAGGGGGGATGATGGTGGAGAGAAGGGGGAAACATGCTGGCCTTCAGGGAGATCCTGGTGTAGCTATTAGAAGAGGGAGGGGGTCCAAAGAGAGGGGCATATGCTGGACTGAGGGGTGGGAGTGAAGAAATAATGGGTCTGAAACAGAGGAGAGGCAACGAGATGGTGGACAATGGGATGAAGGGAGGGAAAAGAAAGGGAGAGAAGTTGGACCTAAAGGGTGGTGTGGAGGGAGGGGTATAGAGATACTGAATAGGAGAGTAGTTGGGATGAGAAAGCGAGAGATGGTGGACCCTGGGATGGTGTGTAAGGAGGGAGAGATGCTGGATGAAAAGGGTAGTTGAGAAAAAGAGAGATGGTGAATCTGGGGATGGTGGAATCCATCACTGTAGCCGCTCTTTTATTCTTCAGGCCGCCAACAGCATAAGTGAAGTAAATATGCTGCCTTTCGCGGTTGGAAGATTTTCTTCTGCTACTACTTCCTGGTCCCTCTTAGGCGTGAAGCAGTAGCAGAGGGAAAGCTTCACTCACGCTGCCTGTGGCCCGAAAACCAAAGCCTAGGACCAACATGATTTGAATAATGACCAGAAAACAAAAGGTAGAAAAACAATTTTATTTCCTGTTTTGTGATAACAATATGTCAGATTTGAAATGTGTATCCTGCCAAAGCTGGTGTTAGACAGTGAGCGTGAGCTAGGACCTAACAGAGAGGAAAAGTCATTTTTATTTTGTTTACATCATAGCGCCAGCGTAGGTAGGAGAGGGCAAATGAGCTGGAGTGGGTGAAGAGGCTATAAAATAAACCTGCAAGGATGGGTTTTTTTTTGGGGGGAGGGGGGGAAAAAGATACCCCACCCAATTGGGCAGGAAAAGCAAATTTTTCCCCCAATTGGACAGCACTAGTCTCAAGTACTTTAGATTACTGTAGTATAATTTATTTAGCTGGTTATAAAAAGATTATTAGTAGAATGGACAACATCCGAAATACAACTGTTCGATTAATTTTCAATTTAAAAAAGACAGACCATGTGACACCATACTATCAGAAACTGCACTGGCTCCCAGTCGAGACAAGAGTGATATTTACATTTGGATGTATATGCTACAAAGCAACTCATGGCCTTATACCAAGCTATCTCGTGGATCATTTTATGTTTGCGGAATGTAAACGTTTATTACATTTTCCTATTCTATTTGCCTTTCCTTCTGTAAAAGATTGTATATATATAAAAAATATTTTTATACATTATTATCTTTTCAAGCAGGTATTTGGGACAAGAATTTTAGTAATTTGATAGTAAATTCAAATTCTTATAAGAATTTTAGAAAATTGTTGAAAACTTATCTGTTTGATAAATTTTTGTAAAGTTGATTTTGTATTTCACTGTGCTTGTATAGTTTTTTTGTTAGCCACATTAAACTGAGAGGTTTTGCAGTACATAAATACATGTTATGAGCCAGTTAATTAAAAACTGAACTATATTGTGCCCCTACATAATACCACAAGAAAATAAGATTCTGCTTGTGGTGTGCTCACTGCTGGTGACTGAATGTGATGGACAAAGAAGAATACAGAATGAAGACTTAACAGCATATGAGCACAGCAGGCATGGGAAGAGTTTTATATTCAATTCTTGGGTCTAAATTTTATACACCAAGGTTTAGCAATTTAAATAGTTTCTCATCTCTCACAATAGCACAGTGCACCAGATACCACTTTCTCACCTTTGTTGTTATAGACATCGAGGTAATTTGGTGCAGAAAAAATGGTGATAAGTGAAGGAAAGCCAGTAGTTTGGCTCTTCCTGTACATTCGATACCTGCAGAGATATGAGATGTTAGGGGTTATCTCTAAGGACAGAGATATGTCAGAGACTGTCGTCTGAATGTGCATAAAAACAAATACACTTACCCAGCATCCTGTGCTTCATGCGCTCTGATCACTGATAACAGGTTATTACTTTGTAAAAACTCACACACAGCTGGATAACTGAAAGAAATATTTTGACATTAGTAGCTACAATGCTCCAATATACTGTTGAAGCTCATAACCATCCTTTGCATGCACACTTCAGTAGCTAAGTTTATCATTGTACTGCATATTAAGAGCATCTACAGAAAAAAAATGGAGGTCTTCCAAAATCTGACCCCTTAGCTGAAGAATTCAGCAGGCCCTCTACCCAGTAGGAAATTACTTGATAGACAGTATAACTGATAAAATATCTCCCATTCAACATTCAAGGCTACTTGTGAAGAATGCATGCAATGAATATCCTCAGTCCAAGAACCACGAAGAGGAGGATCAGAAATAGTGCCCTCCTAAAATATAGAACATAGAGAGACAGAACTAGCCATTTATAGAGACCTCAGGCAGACAAAATATACAAAACTGTGCCCCTCCATTTGAAAAACCCTTCCCCTCCCAATGCGAGTCTCCCCAAATCAGAAGACAGTGTTAGAATCATCTATAGCATTGAATATGTTATCCTCAGTGAACCTAAAGGCATTCAGGGGTAAAAAATCCCCTGGTTGCATAATGCAAGAGTCCCTTCATGGAAGTAAATGCCTTGTCCTTGTAGACTCTAGAAACTCCCTACCTCAATAAATATCCTGCTCCCTTTAGGTGGCAGTGCCTCCACCTGCAATTTTAGAGACATCTACCTCCTCAGTGTAATAAATAACCACCTGTAGAAATAGGAACATCCTCGAACTGTGTTATGCGTAAAATGTTCCAAGGTCTTCTCGTTGCCATAATCTTCTGATGGGTCTGACCAGAGCAGATCACACATGGGGCCAAAGGCTGGGGGTTCCTTAAATCTGTCTAACTGGAAAGGTACATATAAAGACACATTAAAGTCATCAAAACATCTGAGAAAGCTTCAATGCACATCCTCACATGGCTCTGGGGCTGCAAAATTAATTTCTTTTACAGTCCAAAAAAAAAAAAAGATCAAAAATGGAACCCAAGATGGTTAGTATATGCTCCATTTACAGGGTACATAGTTGCAAAATGTGCCTATGGTACCTAAAAGTTACCAATGAAAAGGAGTAGCTACTTAGGCCCTGATTATTCTGTGCCAATATCAGCAAATGCCTAAAAAGCAGCCATTGATCGTGTGTCAATCAGGTGATGGCGCCGTACAGAGAATCATGCCTTGGGGAAAGATAGGAGCCGAACATGTAGGCCAGGGTTCTCCAGGCCTACATTTCTGGTACCTATCTTTGTTGTGAATTGCACATACGTAAACGCTTTAGGCCGCCTAATGCCACTTCCAGCATTAGCCTCACCCATAGTGGTGTCAGGTGGCCTAAAGTGCCTATGCAGGTGCGTTCTTTTTAACTGAGCTTGGGTGACTAAAAAATTGGCACCAGTTAGAGAAGATGAGCTTAAGTGATGTCATCAGTGATGCGGCAGAGGGGAAAGCCCCGGAGGGGAAGGCCACGAAGCAGCTCATTCAGAGCACTGCCACCGCTGCTGTTTTTGGAGGCCTCAGAAATATGGTATGTCAGTCTCAAGGTGGGAGGGTCGGCGGGGTTCTGCTGCACAGGGGGATGGGAGGGAGGGTGGGATGGATGGATGGAAAGATGCTGCACAAGGGGATGGGTAAGAGGAGAGGAAAGATGTTGCACCTGGGGGGAGGAAGAAAGCGCTGCCACCAGTGAATCGGACAGGGGACATTCGGGAAGGGCTTTGGGGGTTGATCTTAACTAGGGCTTATTTTTGGGGTAGGACTTATATTAGGAGCACCTTTAAAAATCATGCTAAGTCTTATTTTCGGGGAAACACAGGTGTTCCCGAGGTTCTGATCATGCTAGCAGCAGACTTCCGCCATGCAAATCTGTGTCTTCTCCAAGGCAGAGGTTTTAAAGAGGAAACCTCTGGGCACCAAGCCTCAAATGTAAAATAGCAGGACCCCCCCCCCAAAAAAAAAAAACAAAAAAAAACCCCCAAAAAACCTCAAGACCTCAGAGCAGAGCAGAAACACAACTGAGCAACTTGCTTGCAGAAGAAAAACCGAGAGGCAGGAGTAAGCCTACTGGGAAGGAGGCAGAGTTGAAAGATGAGTGATATTCTGCAAACAACTTGCAGATTCAGATGCATAACCCTAGTGTTCAAGACTAAAAGACATATTGCACTAGAATTCCAATCCAAAACTAGTCATTTTTAGGTTGAAAAGCTAGAAAGCTGCTTCCAAAGGGCAAATGAAATACAATATACATCCAATTATAGCCAGGAAATGGGGCACAAGGAAATACAGCCACTTGCAACCGCTCGGAAGTGAGCAGAACAGCAGCCTGATTGGGGAACTATGTGGATTGATTCATAAGTCATGGCAACTATTTTTATTTCTCTCAAAAATGCGCCAACCCTGGAAATCTAATATACACGTTTGAAAGTGTGTGCAATATTACCACCAGATGAGAGGAGTGCAGCGGTATCTGGTAGGGGAGAGGCAAAAAAACCATGACATTTGGAATCGTTTTATTAACTGTGCTTTCAAAGTGGTCTCCTAGGTTGTCTTGTTTGTCATCCAGTTCATGAGGGATACACTATGAATCCATAGTATTACAAGTAATTTCTGCAGTACTACCTGCATTGTGCAGTACGGGAGCAACATCCAGAGCTGTTGCACAATGCCACAGTCCTACATGACAATGCTTTGAAGGATGTTAACAGTAAACATACTCATTCTTAAACTGATTGTGTGCTTGGTTTAGTGAAACAGCTCAGTAACATTTATTGTTACTTACCATAACAGGTGTTATCCAGGGACAGCAGGCAGATATTCTCTACATGTGGGTGACGTCACCGACGGAGCCCTCTAACGGACGTTTTCGCAAGCAGACTTGCTTGAAGACCTTCAAGCTTGCGATTGGCCCGTGCATGAGCAAGTGCCCCTCCCGCCCGACCTAGGGCATGCGTCTCCTCAGCGTGGCCTCAGTTCAGATAGCTAGCAAAGAAGCCAACCACAGGGAGGTGGGTGGGTTACGAGAATATCTGCCTGCTGTCCGTGGATAACACCTGTTACGGTAAGTAACTGTGCTTTATCCCAGGACAAGCAGGCAGCATATTCTCTACATGTGGGAGACCTCCAAGCTAACCAGAATGGGATGGAGAGAGAGTTGGCAATTTAGAACAGATTTCGCAAAATGGACTGGCCAAAATGGTCGTCACGCCTGGGGAAAGCATCCAGACAGTAGTGCGAGGTAAGCATATGAACCGAGGACCAAGTGGCAGCCTTACAGATTTCCTCGATCGGAGTCGAACGGAGAAAAGCAACAGACGCCGCCATCGCTCTGACCTTGTGGCCTGTGACTCGACCTGGCAGGGAGAGACCAGCCGGAGCGTAACAGAAAGAGATACAAGCGGCCAACCAGTTAGAAATGGTCCGCTTAGAAACAGAGCGACCCAAGCGATTAGGATCGAAGGAGAGGAACAGCTGGGGAGCAGAATGGTGGGGAGCGGAGCGCTGTAAGTAGAAGGCAAGCGCACGCTTACAATCAAGAGAATGCAGAGCCGCTTCTCCAGGGTGAGAAGAACAATGAATTGGTTGATGTGAAACTTAAAAACAATCTTAGGCAAGAACTTAGGATGGGTACGGAGAACCACCTTATCATGATGGAAGACAGTGAAGGGTGGGTCCGCCACCAAGGCTTGAAGCTCACTGACCCGACGGGCAGAAGTGAGAGCAATAAGAAACACAACCTTCCAAGTAAGAAACTTCAAGTGAGCCCGCGCTAGCGGCTCAAACGGGGGTTTCATCAAACGAGCAAGGACCATGTTAAGATCCCAAACCACAGGAGGAGGATTAAGGGGCAGACGAACGTGGAAAAGGCCTTTCATGAAATGGGAAACCACAGGATGAACAGAGATAGGCTTCCCATCAATCGGCGGATGAAAAGCAGCAATGGCACCAAGGTAGACTTGAATCGAAGAGGACTTGAGTCCAGCGCCAGACAAGTGTAACAGATAATCCAGGACAACAGATAAGGAGGCAGACAGCAGCTCCTGCTGTTGAGTAGCACACCAGAAGAAAAGCGAGTCCACTTCTGATGGTAACATTGGCGAGTGGACTCATTCCGAGACGCCTCCAGGACGTCCAGCATAGGCTGAGAGAACTGGAACGAGGGCATTAAATCTCGAGGAACCAAGCCGTTAAGTGCAGAGACTGAAGGTTGGGATGAAGTAGAGAACTTTGACTCTGCGTAAGCAGAGAAGAAAAAACAGGCAGAAGAGGAGGCTCCCTGGAACTGAGTTGCAACAGAAGGGAGAACCACGGCTGTCGGGGCCACCGAGGATCTATCAGAATCATGGTGGCCCTCGTGGACTTGAGCCTGACGAGAGTCTTCAGAATCAGAGGGAACGCATACAGAAACTGGTCCGTCCAATCCAGTAGAAAAGCATCCACCTCGAGCCTGAGAGGGGTGTAGACCCTGAAACAGAAGCGAGGCAACTTGTGATTGAGGGGGAGACGCGAACAGATCGATGTCCGGAGTCCCCCAACGAGCAAACACTTGATGCAGGGTCAAGGAATGGATGGACCACTTGTGAGGCTGCAGAAGACGACTCAACCTGTCCGCCAGACAATTGTGCTGGCCCTGAATGTAGACCGCTCAAAGGAATATGTTGCGGCGGATGGCCCAATCCCAGTGCCGCATCGCCTCTTGGCACAGGCATCCCGTGCCCCCTTGTTTGTTGATATAATACATGGCGACCTGGTTGTCCGTGTGGATCAGCACCACTCGGTTGAGGAGCAGGTGACAAAAAGCTTTCAGGGCGAGGAAAATCGCTCGAAGCTCCAGCAGATTGATGTGACAAAGGCGGTTGGCACTGGACCAAAAACCCTTAGTGCGAAGACCGTCCAGATGAGCCCCCCAAGCATAGGTCGATGAGTCCGTTGTGAGGACCTTCTGCGGAGGGGGGGCATGAAACAGAAAACCTCTGGAAAGATTGGAAGAGAGCATTCACCAACGGAGAGACTGCTTCAACAAAGGAGTCACGACAATAAGTCGAGAGACCAAGATCTCGATCCTGGTTCCACTGGGACACAAGAGTCCATTGTGGAATATGGAGGTGAAGTCTGGCAAAAGGAGTCACGTGAACCATAGAGGCCATGTGACCTAGGTGGACCATCAGGAGCCTAGCCGGGGCCGAGGACAGATGGGCTACCCTTTGGCTTAAACGAACAAGGGCCTCTTGACGAGGCCAAGGCAAGAAAGAGCGGAGAAGAACCGTGTCCAGGACCACTCCGATGAATTCCAGAGACTGGGACGGACAGAGGTGGGACTTGGGGAAGTTTACCTCGAAGCCGAGACTCTGAAGGAGTAAGATGGTCCAATTCGTCGCTCGCAGAACTTCGTGGTGCGAGAACGCTTTGATCAACCAGTCATTGAGGTAGGGAAACACCTGCAGGCCGCGGAGATGCAGGGCCGCAGCTACCACAACTAGACACTTCATGAAAACCCTCAGAGAGGCCGCCAGGCCGAAGGGAAGAACACGATATTGGAGGTGGAGATCCCCCACCCGGAATCTCAGATACCAACGAGAGGCCGGGTGTATCGGAATGTGCGTGTACGCCTCCTTGAGGTCCAGTGAGCACAGCCAGTCCCCCTCATCCAAGAGGGGGTACAAGGTAGGAAGGGTAAGCATTCTGATCCGTTCCCTGACCAGAAACTTGTTCAGAGCACGGATGTCCAGGATCGGACGCAAATACCCCGTCTTCTTGGGTACCAGAAAGTACTGGGAATAAAATTTGGTATTCCACTGGTCCAGAGGAACCTCCTTGACCTCCCGAAGGCGAAGAAGGGCCTGAGCTTCCTGCAGAAGGAGAAGCAGCTGAAACCGAGCAGAAGGAAACTCTCTTGGAGGAAGGTCCGGGGGCACGTGACTGAAGTGAAGGGAGTACCCCTCCCGGATGATGGAAAGCACCTAAGTGTCGGTGGTAAGACTTTCCCACTGGGTATAGAAATGATGGAGACGACCCCCGATGGGGAGGGGGAAAGGCTCCAGGAGGAAGGGAGCCCGAAGGCTCACACTGTAATTGTCAAAAAGACGGCCCAGTCTTCGTCGGAGCCGGCGGCTGGGCCTTAGCCTGATGCTGCTGCCGTTGTTGCGGCCACTTCGAAGGAGGCCAAGAGAACGCAGGAGTAGATTTCTGCGGATACCTCCAGAGAGGAATTTTGTATTGCCACGCCGGAGAGGTCTTCGGCTTAACTCTCACCAGAGAGGCGAAGGACCGAAAGTCTCGTGTTATGAGAGGCACTTAGTGGCTGCCTCTATGGAATCATCAAAGAGCTCATTACCCACGCAAGGGAGATTGGCAAAACGATCCTGGAGATTCGGATCTATGTCCACAATCCTGAGCCAAGCGAAGCGACGCATGGTGATCGCAAACGCCGTGACCCTCGAGGACTACTCGAAGGCGTCATAGGCTGCCTGAAACATATAGAGGCGAAGCTGGGAGAGAAGCACTGCTCCCTTGCTTCCGGCACGTCTGCCCGGAAAAAGTGGAGGGCTTCCACACAGAACCGGAGAGAGGACATCAAGAGAAAGTTATAGTTGAGGACAAGGTTCGCCATCATTGAATTTTGATAAAGGCGTCGACCAAACTTGTCCATCGTACTGCCCTCCCAGCAGGGAGGGACGGCTGCGTATACCTTCGAGGGGTTGGATTTCTTCAAGGAAGATTCAACCTCCAAGGATTGGTGAGAAAGCTGAGAACTTTCGAACCCCTTGACTGGGATCGTCCGATAACGGGACTCCAACTTGGAGGGAATGGCCGTGACCGCATAGGGGGTTTCCAGGTTCCAGAGAAATGTTTGTCAGAGAACCTGGTGCAATGGCAAGCGCAGTGCCTCACGGGGCGGATGTGCAACACCCATTTCCGCCAAGAATTCCTGTGTATAACGGGACTCAAACTGGAGGTCCAGATTCAAGGCCCTGCCCATGTCAGAAATGAAACGAGTGAAGGAGGAGTTTTGAGAAGAAGACTCATCCTCCTGAGGAGACCCCGAGCGAGATCTGGGGGCAGCAGAGAAAGAGGGAGAAATTTCCCTCTAATAGCATGCCGGAGCTTCGGAGTCCCGAGAATGGGAGAGCGAGGAGGCTCGGCTAAATCGCCTCGGGGGTGTCGAGGAACGACCCCACATAGGGTGGGTTGGTGAGATCCCGGAGTCTGAGGGACCAGCTTGTGGAGCCTCGGAGAAGACGGGGCAATGGAAACCTCCTCCATCGGTTTTGAAGAATGCACAGTAGAGTCCAACTCAAGGACCAGGGTGTGCCTGGAAGGATTCGCGATTGGAGACCTGCTCCAAAGGGGCGGAAAAGACCGCAGCTTTTTAGAAGAGGCATACCTCGACAAAGTAGCGGGTGAAAAGCGGGTCCCTGGAAAGTCACAGACCCCGATTCCAGAGAGGAAGAATCACTCGAGGGAACCCTGCGAGTCTTGCGGGCACAGCCCTGAGACACAAGAGAAGGACGCTCATGCTGGTCAGAACGAGACTGGGTCGAGACCGAAGTTAGAGGCGTCAAAGTCGGGACCAGTTGGCTCACCACCGAGGAAAGCTGCGTGGTAAGTATAGCCTTAAGCATGTCTTCGAACATAGGCACCGAGACCAAAGGTGGTTGGGTCTTAGGTGCAGCAGTGCGCTCCTTCGGGGGCAACCTCGAGGAAGAGTATTTCCTACGTGAGGAGGCACGCTTACAGTGATGTCTCGAAGACGCCGACGAGGCGGCACTGACATGAGACTCCGAGTTAGGCTTCTTTGCCGGCACACTTGAGGAGGAAAGAGGAGACTTACCCGAGGCCGGAGTAGCAAGAGGAGCCGAGGCCGGAGCCTTCGAGGCTGACGGGGACTTCGAGGCCGAGGCACCCAACGAGGGCGCCGAGGCCAAGCTTGAGGCCTGTCCCGCAGGATCCATGTGGCCAAAGAGTTGGAGAATCTTGGCCACTCTCCTTTGAAGAGCTCGCGGTTGCAAAGTCGCACAACGGGGACACGACTCAGCGCGGTGCTCTGCACCCAGGCACTCCACACACCAACGATGAGGGTCAGAGATGGAGATAACCCGGTTGCACTTAGTACAGTTTTTAAACCTGGAACGAGGCTGGGACATAAGAAGAAAATACAGCCGTGGCCCCGCAAGGCCAGGCAGCCAGAGTAAGACCGGGAACCCGGTCAAAAATATATGAACTGAAAAAAAGAAAAAGAAAGGAAAACAAAGACGCGGGTACAGTGACGCAACTGAAACTAACCAAACAAGCCGCGGTGCAAGAGGGACGATATCGCGCGAAGCAAGGGAGCAGTGCTTCTGGCTCCACGGAAAACAGAGAACTGAGGCCACGCTGAGAAGACGCATGTCCTAGGTCGGGCGGGAGGGTCACGCGTGCATGCGCGGGCCAATCGCAAGCTTGAAGGTCTTCAAGCAAGTCTGCTTGCGTAAACGTCCGCTAGGGGACTCCGTCGGTGACATCACCCACATGTAGAGAATATGCTGCCTGCTTGTCCTGGGATAAAGATATTAACAGTTAAACAGTTTGTTCTTTGTTGTTCATGTTGTACACTGTATGCCATTTTGCTTCTCCCCTACTAGAGACCATTGTACTCATCTCTCATCTGGTGTCAACATTAAAAAGTACACGTCACACACTTTCAAACATATATATTAGATTTCCAGTGCTAGCGCATTTTATGAATCAACCCTGGTATAAAGAATGATAAATGTGAATTTCAGGATTTGTCTTAAATGTGTAGTCCACCACATTATTCTCACCCCTGTAGTGAGCACTTTTCCTCCCTGATACCAAAGGACAGCCTTACCTTTCTAATGTCATCTAGACAAGTGATCTCTGGGGACAGCCCTCCATGAACACATAGAAATTGCTGATTTAAAAGGGCAGCGAGGGGAAGACAGTCAAACGCTTCCATGCATGCATCATAAACACGTTCAGAGTATTTGATTCTACCTATTTGGAAAAGGCATAGTAAAAAAAGAAAGAGAGACACATTAACATGTGTGCAAGGACTGGAGCTTCTGGAAGTTTCAAAATAATTTTCATCAGTTAAGCACTAAGGAGGGTAATTCTATACTTGGGCACTTTCCTTTATAAATCACTACTTTATTTATAGATCATTACTTTAATTGGGTATATAGATTTGATATACCATACAGAATGACCATAGAGAATGGCATGGGGACAAATTTGGCCCTGTCCCCGCGGGATCTCTATATCCCCATTCCATCCCTGCGAGTTCTGTTCCTGTACCATTCCTGCAAGCTCTGCCTTAATCACACAATCCTCAAAACACATGATTTTAAAGTGTTTGAGGCTTATGCAGATAAAGACAAAGCTTGCAGGAAGAGGGCAGGGATAAGGACAGAATTTGTGGGAATGGGAAAAGAAATTGAGATTCCTGTGTCATTCTCTAATTATGTGGTACAACCAAAGAGGTTTACATTATACAAGTATACAGATACTCTTCACTTATGTGGAAATACACTAGCCATTTAGCTGGCATGAACATCTAACTTCGAATGACATGCACGTAACTTATAGCATTCAGTAAGTTATGCTTCTAAGTATGAACTCCACCCAAGTGTATGCCTACCTGTACTGTATATTACACGCTATGAAGAGTAAACTTATATTTAGAGAATATTTAGGTTTTTTGCATTTATATACATATGTGCACATATGTATATTGCATTATTCTAATTATTTATGCAGAATTTGTGTGTACAGTGCACAGAAGTCAAAGAAATGAGACAGGTTGCTTCTCTGATGCTTTAACACTAACTTCAGGTGCTCAAGGTACATGTAAGCATAGATCTTTGTCTTATGCTAAGTGTTTGTACTACCTGTGGAGGAAAATATGATAAAATGATATTCTTTCCAGGCCTGCCATTTAGGGTAGGAAGGACAGGCATTAAATGTTCTTTAGTACTATTTCACAATTCTTCAAATATTCCACAAGAAGGCAGCCTAATAGACAAGCAAGAGGACAGAAAAAGCGTAGCGGGCTGAGGAGATAGTCTTGGACACGTTCAATCATTCTCAATATCACCAGTTTCATGAGAATTTTGCTGCTTTCCTAAAATTGGTCTGCTAGATGGCAAAGATTTATGGAAAGAGAGAGCGGGAAAAAAATGGAATTTGGGTACGTCTGTGCTTTATTAGGATAGCATAGATGCAAAGAGTGAATGTGTATGCACAGGTGTTTCCCCAGTTCATTTAGATCTACATTAGGAGATCTCTCCATTTACCATTGCAACCTTTCATTCACTCTTCAAATGAAAGGATCAAGAACCAGATAGCTACATTAGCATGACAATTTTACATTTCTCTATCTTATATTTTTGCTCTCCATTTCTTCCCTTCCATACTTACTGTATCCTAAGGGCATACAGTATAAGCAGCCACAAGATACAGGAGCCAGCAAAGAGCATTGCTCTCAGGTGTTGACATTTCTTTAAAAAAGTGCTTTTACCTGCATCCCACAGTTAAGTGCACTAAGTACCAACACAGTATCAGCAATTCTTGCAAGGCTAAGGCGATACTACCCCATTTCTGTTTTAAATTTAAATACCACCTCTCTACAGATAGTATAAAAGCACTCCTCTCCTGTGTTACATAACTACTTCAGGACCTAGCTAATGGTACATTTGTATGGAAAAATTATATTCTTACCTGTTAATTTTCTTTCCCTTAAACGTAGCAGATGAATCCAGAGACCAATGGGATAGCCCATATCTACCAGCAGGCGGAGATAGAGAAACTGATTAACAGGTGGTCCTATTGGCTGGCACTCCTCCTGTTTATCCAGTATAGCTCCTTGCCCAAGCATCCGTAACCATCAATAGGCATAGCATGTAAAAAACTTCTTTCCCATAACAAATCTCAAAATGCAATAATACAGAAAACAACCTGCCATAATAACAAACTGTGAAAGTTGCAAAAGAAAAAACCAAGACACAATATCCAGAAAGGGCGGGGCTCTGGATTCATCTGCTGCGTCTAAGGGAAAGAAAATTAACAGGTAAGAACATAATTTTTCCTTCCCTAGCAACAGCAGCAGATGAATCCAGAGACCAATGGGATGTAGCAAAGCAATCCTCAATCTAGGTGGGAAGCAAACGTCGCCTCCGCAACAACCGAAGCACAAAACGCCCCTACCGCATGTGCCCCCACATCCAAGCAGAAATGCAGAGAGAAAGCACTCTCGGAAGACCAATTAGCCGCGAGACAAATCTCCTCCAAGGAAAAAAACACTGGGCCGAGCCCAAGAAGTAGCCATCGCTCTGGCGGAATGGTCATGAAGTTCTTTCGCCAACTGCTTCCCTGCCAGCAAGCAAGCATAAAGAATGTCCTTCTGGACCCATCGAGCGAGGGAGGCTTCGAACTCCGCTATACGTTTGAGGCGTCCCTTGAAGAATACAAAAAGGAGATATAAACAACTAAAAGTCGTTAGAAACCGAGCTCGCGGAGAACGCTACGTAAATATCAAAAAATGTAGAGAATAAAAGCACTGCTCCCAATTTCTCCTCCCAGGAAGAAGGAAGGAAAAGCGAGCATGACATAAAAGAAAGGATGACACCCCCCAGAAAGAAATAGTGGTACCATCCGAACTGATACCCCATATTTTGGAAACCAGAAATAGGAATCCCCGTTGAACAAGGCCTGCAACATAGAAAACTGCAGAGCTGAAGCCATGGCCACAAGAAACCCCATGTTCAACGGCCCAGACCTTTAGAGTCCCAAAAGACAAGGATGAAATGAAGCCTTCGGTAAACTGAGAAGAAGTACGTGAAGATTGTACTCCAAACCGGGCTTTCTAAGAGGCGCATGAATATACCGCACTCTGTTTAGGAACTGAACTACATGAAGCTGAGAAGTAAGCGAAGAGCAATATACCAAGCCCTTGTAACAAGCCAAGAATGGCATTAGAAACTGAAGGGAATTGAACGCTAAGCCCTCGGCAATACACTTGTGCCAAAAAGGAACTCTGGAGTGGTTCAAACGTTAAGAAGCACCCAAGAAAGGAAAAACCTCCAAAAGGAAGCAGAAGCCACAGGAGAAGACGTCCGTAGCACCTGGATAAGAGAAGAAACAACCTGCTTCGCATAATCCTTACACGTCAGCCAAGATTTTTCAAAAAACTAGGTCGTAATACTAAAGTAGTACAAATATTCATGTTGATTGGACCCTAGGCGAGCAAAGCCGGAGATACCAGGAAACTTCTTAGTCCGGCTGTCGAAAGACTCATCAAATCCGCATAGTAAGGATGGCACCGCCAATCCAGAGATTCTACAAATACTGTGCCCAGAAAGCAAGCTCGAGATGGCAAATCCAAGCCATCATCAGCCAGCGGAAAACACTGAAAAAGAGAAGGTAAAGGCGAGAAAAGAGCCATGCAGCTACCCCATCTAACTCCCACTCCCTGGGCCCGTCGAAGAAGCTAGGAAGCTTAGAATTGAGAGATGAGGCCATGAGGTCTAGGTCAAGGAGATCTCACGTCCAGAAAAAGAGCTAGAACGCCTGAGCCACAAATCTCAATATCCAGGATGCAGAAGATTACACTATTACTAACATGCACACTTTCCAGAGCGTACACAGCGCTGTACACTGTAACATATAAGAAATGGGCCATGCACAGATTCCGCGGAGAGAAAGTCTATCCAAACTCTTATCCTGATCCATAAAAGGATCTGCCAACAGAAGACGAAGATGAGAGTCCACCCATTGAAGCAGAACAACTTCACCTGCCAACTGAGTACAACACCTACTGCCCAAGCTGTAGAGAAATACCCCCATCCTAATACTGACCAAAAGGACCCTCAGCGGCAATCCGGAAGAATGATCTGAAGCTCCAGAAAGATAGCCTGACCCTGCTCAAGAGTAGAAGAATGAACAAGTACTGAGTTACCTCTGAAGACCAGACTTCTGGAGCTGAGGATGGAAGCCACTGAGCCCCCCAACCCGACAGCCCGGGATGATCGGTGGTCATGAGCTAGTCCAGCAAAGACCGAGGCATGCCTTGAAAAGAGAAATCACGCTGAGCCACCAAATCATACAGAGCGATGCAGGAGGAGCATACCAAATAATTGGAGCCCTGAGATACCGGGAACCACCGGAACAAAAGCGACTGCTGTAGCGTAAGAAGGGGAAAGCAAGCCGAAGTTCCCAGTGGAGTCAGCAATATGGATCCCAGATACTGTACAGAATCCCATACTCTTGGTCATGGTAAGCGAAGAAGAATACCAATCTGAGACCGAGACCCCAAGCCCAAGTCTCCGGAAAGAAACACGTCTCTACTATATGAATAAAAACATCACTCCGATATACCTATAAATAGTACAGGAGAAAAGAGCGCTGTGCAAATTCAAAGATGCACGTGTAAAGAACTGAGGAAGATACCACCCTTTTCGTGTCAGTCAAATGGCCCGACTAGAAGTCGTCCGAATCAAGCAGGCAGTTAAGAAGAAATTAGATGAATCGCCTGGTAGCGCCAAAACGGTACCACCGCCCACATCACCTAAAACGTTCGTGAAGCCTTGGGTAGGCGAAATGGCATGTGCCAAAACCGAAAGCGCTGCTCCAAGAGAGGCAGGCAAACCAAGTGCCGATTCGGAGTCCATAGAGAAAATGTAAATATACTCCCAGGTTGTCTAACCCAGAGAAACTAATTCAGCAGAATGGGATCCAGCCTGCCCAATGCCCCCGTCTCGGGCACCATGCAGTAAGTGGAACAACGTCCCTTAGTTCCCGAAGAACTACAAGAACTGTCCTGAGGACCAGTAACACTGAAAAGGGAAACACAAAACATAGAGACTCCAAGAACGAACTGGAAACCTGAGGAGGATGCAAAGATGCAAGCATCCTGAAAAATCTTCACAGTCCACTGACCTAATCTAATCTAATCTAAACCTTAAGTTTATATACCGCATCATCTCCATGAAAATGGAGCTCGACTCGGTTTACAAGAACTTAAAATAGTGGGTAGAGAAGAAGAAAAAGGATTACATGAACTTATGTGTAGAAGGGGGGAGAGAAAGGGGGGAAGGATAGAGCTACAATTTGCTGAAAAGCCAGGTTTTCAGTTGTTTGCGGAATAACTGAAGGGAGCTCAGGTTCCGCAACGGGGAGGTGAGGTCGTTCCAAAGGGTAACCCAATTATGCCAGTTGGACTCTGGGTCTGTGTGCTTAGGAGAAGGGGGAAGTTGGTTAAGAAATTGGGTCCAGAACAATTCGCTCGTGATTTTTTTGCGGTAGGTAATAGATTTTGTGGGCCGGGGTGGAGTATCTAGATGAGACATGAAGATGGGGAGGCAGAAAGAGCCTAGAAGGTGGTCAGACCACGGGACAAGGTCCCAGCGGGCCTCTTCGGCAGAAGTTTTGTGCTCAGTCAGGTCAAGGAAGCTGATGATGTCTAGTTTATGTCCTTTATCATGGGTAGGTGTGGGTGGAGGAGTGGTGAAGCCAAGGGAGGTGAGGAAGTCTTTGAATTCAGTTGTGTCCATGCTGGTGTTATCGTCAAGGTGGAGGTTAATATCTCCTATGATCAGTAGTCTCTGGAATTTTAGGAAGTCTCTTGTTATAGTCTCTAGGACAAGTTCAGAGGATTTATTCCAGGGGATAGGAGGGCGGTAAAGAAGCAAGATGCCTAGTGGGTGGGGTTGGAGTTCGTCTTTAACTGAAGCTAGTAAGAATTCTAGAGAGGTATGGCTGCCCTTTTCAAGGAGCTGAACATTGAAGAATGATTTGTAAAGCAGAGCCAGGCCTCCTCCTTTCCGGTTGATTCTGGGTGAGAAGAGGCCGTGGTAGCCAGGGGGGCAGAGTTCGTTTTGTGTGAAAGTATCGTCTTTTCTGATCCATGATTCTGTGATGCACACGAAACCTGGATCGGAGTCATCGAGTAGGTCTTTTATTATTTGGGTCTTGTTGCGGACTGATCTGGCGTTACAGTAGAGTGTGGGGACCGGGGTGAGAGAGACAGAGGTGAGGTTGGGTAGGTTGGCTGGAGGGACAGGCTTTAAGAAGGAGTGGTTTCTTCCTCTGTGTTTTTTGTTGTGATGAGTTCTAGTGTGTACTAGTGTGGGGATTCTGAGGCCTGGGCAGGTGTTTGAGACTGTGGAGTCGGGGAGGTTGGGGGGGGAGAGATATTTGGTAGTGGGAAGTATTGGTGAAAGAGCAGAGAAGTAGAAGGAGGAGCCAGGAGAGTGGCTTCATGGTGGGAGCGAGAAGAGATGGTGAGAGAGGGTTTGGGCAGAGCTTGTCAGGCAGGAGGTGGGAGAGATTAGTGCTGCTAGTAAGATGTAGGCTGAGGAGGGGCTAGGCTGTATAAGAGGTAGTAGTGATGGGCAGAGCAGGCTAAGTAAGTGGTGGTAGAGCTAGACATGCGATGAACATGCGATAACAGTAGAGGAGTAGTACAGGCTATATATGCAATGTCAGGCTAAGATATGCAGTAGCTGGTTTTACATGCGGTTATACTTATAACAAGTGGTGACAGGTTGTGGTAACAAGTAACATGCGGTGATAGGTTAAAAATAAGTAGTAGCAGGTTGTAAATGCAGCTATACAGGTAACAAGTAGTAGCAGGTTGTACATGAAATAATCAGTGATTGTTTTAGCAGGCAGTAGATGCAGAAATATATCAGATGCAGATTGTAACAGAAAAAAAAAGGTCTGTGCAGGGATTTTGGGGGGAAAAAAACAACAAAAAAACATTATAGCGTCTTCTCCCTCATGAGAAAGCCAGAAGAGTCATTGGAAGAAGTCAAGACCCCTCAGAATGAAGTGCAGAAGGTCAGGGAATGGCAGGATGAGACTGTAGGATCTGCAAGAAGATTCTCCTAGGAAAAATCAAGTTTCACAATGTAAAGAGGAATATACTGGAACCATGAAAACAGTACTAACTCCATGCAACATGAGCGAAACACGTATGTCCTTTAAAGTGAATACGTACTAGACTCAATCAAGTTGCTGCATCTACCGCCCCGTGGAAAACAACAGCATCCTTACAGGTATCAGACAAAGCTCACATCGCTAATGAGAGCTTCAGGGATGAGGCTAACAGCCACATAGCGCGTGATCCTCCACTGGTTTGATAGAATAGGTAACTGGCTCCTGGTTAAAAGGAGCTGTACAGCCCTTCCTGTCTGGTCGGGGGGCCCGTCTAGCATGTGCCATGAGAAAATGGTGATAGTAGAAACCAGAGTGATAAGCATGGAAATCTGAAGTCCAGGCCCCCTCAGAAATAGAGAAAGAGAGTCCTGGCCGCAGGAAGATGCGCAGTGTCATTATGCCCATAGAGACAGCCCGAACTTGGCAACTGTTTGTACTACCTTTAGGCATATATATCCTGTGCCACTACTGGACACATGCAGCTCAGCACAGAGGCCCAAATAAGGACAGTTACCAACAGACAAAGGCTCAATCTGCAGGGACCCCAAGAAAGACAATGAGATACCTGTGAGAAATACAGGGCACTATCTTACTGTTGATCTCACCATGCCGTGAGTTGCCGTATGTTGCCCCAGTCCGGAGACAAACCGAGACTGGGTGACCTAGCACAGGTCAGAATCTCTCTGGTAAACCCCTTGAGTGCTAACCCCAGAGTCCGATTAAACAAGCAGCTTCCTTCAAGGGAGTACAGCAGGAACACAGACATAGACATATAAAGCTGCCCAAGCTTGTCCCAAAGCTGGTGAAACACATACAATTTGTCTGAACCGGAAAGGAGAGAAGCCCTGGCATACCCTGACCAAAGTCAGCTGGAAACAAACTACCAGAATGCTGCAGCTCTCCCGCCATCGCTGGAGACCCAAGCACATGCCTGATTCTCACTGATACGTGGCCGCTGCATCAACGCACCTAGAAACATAGTCGGATTCAAGCCCCGCAAAATTTACCCTGCCGCGGCTTGCATAGAAAGAAAATCAGACTCAGGGAATAACCAGAAGAATGGCCCACAGCGCCAGAAAAAAAAACCATGTCCCATCTCATGTGCGCTGCTATAAACCGGCACCTGCACAATCAGCTGCACATGGCCGTGACAAACACCGATGAAAGAGAGGCTCAGAATAAACAGGACTACTATTGCTACACTGAAACCCAACAATGAGAACAAGTGCGAGCATGAAATCGCACCGCTACTTCTGCGCTGTAACCAACAAGGAAACCAAGCACGTGCATGCAAAGGGCGGGAAGTCCCGGCTCCCTCCACGGATTTCTAGTCATAAAACTTAGCCTCAATAAAATATCCATGCCTTAAAACGTACGTTGACCAAACCCACATTACTAAGACTCCCAAACAGAACCTGAAGTTCAAACAGACATACTCACAAGCTTGTTGTTAGGGCCGGTTGAAGCCAGTTAAAGCTGGTTGATCAGCAGTAACAACAGAATGCAGCAACTGTGGTCTCTTTTTTTTTTTAACAGAGAAGGAAAAGAAGAAAAAAATTGAGACCCAGTCAGACCCTCTATCACTGGAGGGAGGGTGAGGCAGGGACCTGGTGGGCCCAGGTGTAACCCCTAAAGCCGACACCGTTCAGCCGGACACCCCTGTCTCACTGAAGAGAAAATCTCAACAGGAGAAATAGCATTGCCAGCTCACTGAAGAGAAACCTCAACAGGAGAAACAGAATGGCAGTCTCACTGAAGAGAAACCTCAACAGGAGAAAATAATTTTCCAGTCACAGCCAGAATTCAGGAGCTAGTTGAATAGCAACCTTTTCCTGCTGGGAGATAAAGAATACTGGATAAACAGGAAGAGTGCCAGACAATAGGACCACCTGTTAATCAATTTCTCTATCTCCGTCTGCTGGTAGATGTGGGCTATCCCATTGGTCTCTGGATTCATCTGCTGCTGTTGCTAGGGAAATTACATTACATTAGTGATTTCTATTCCACCATTACCTTGCGGTTCAAGGCGGATTACATATGAATTTGTCAGGATATTTAGAGGTACATTTAGAAGTACATAAGTAGTAGTCTGGACATTTTCTGGGTTGCTAAGGAGATTCTTGCAGGTGATGCCTGAGACAGATCTAGCTGTGTTAGTTTGGTTTTATGTATTTTTTTGAATAGTAGGGTTTTTGTTTCTTTTTTGAAGGTTTATAGTCTGTGGTCGAGATCAGTAAGTTGGAGAGTTGGTGGCCTATTTTTTGCTGCTCGAGTGGCTAGGAGGTTGTCGTACAGTTTTTTTTTTATGTTTTTGGTTGGAGGGTGCATGAATAATAATAACTTTATTTTTCTATACTGCCATAGTCAAATGACTTCTAGGTGGTTCACATTGAAAGAAGGCGGGACAATCAGCGAATTATAGAATGCATGAAGAAAGATGTTACATAATACATTGGGGTTACATGCCCAATAATACATAAGAACATAAGAAGTGCCTGCACCGGATCAGACCTGGGGTCCATCCAGTCCGGTGATCCGCACACGCTGAGGCTCAGCCAGGCGTACCCTGGTGCATACATTAGTCACTCGTATCCCTCAATGTGTCCTGCAAGAAGATGTGCGTCCAATTTTCCCTTAAATCCTAGAATGGTAGTTTCTTCCACCATCTCTTTCGGGAGAGAGTTCCAGGCGTTCACCACTCGCTGTGTGAAGCAGAACTTTCTGACATTTGTCCTGGCCGTGTCCCCTCTCAGCTTCAGGCCATGACCTCTGGTCCGAGTCTGGGTCACATTCGCCAATGTGAATAAAGCTATTTCTTGCTCTCCATCCTTTCCCCCTGCTGGTGAGTGAGCTTGCTCCATTTTGTCGATTCCTTTTAGCAATTTAAAAGTCTCTATCAGATCCCCTCTCAGTCTTCTCTTCTCAAGGGTGAATAATCCTAGTTTTCTGAGGCGATCCTTGTAGCTCAAGTTCTCCATACCTTCTACTAGCTTTGTCGCTCGCCTCTGCACCTTCTCCAGCAGTGTTATATCCTTTTTCAGGTATGGAGACCAGTGTTGGACACAGTATTCCAAGTGTGGTCTGACCATTGCTCTATAAAGCGGCATTATGACCTCCCTTGATCTACTCGTGATTCCCTTCTTTATCATGCCTAACATCCTGTTAGCTTTCTTTGCCGCCGCTGCACATTGAGCCGACGGCTTTAGGGTCCTGTCTATCAGTAACCCCAAGTCTTTTTCTTGTTCGCTCTTCCCCAATGTTATACCTAACAGTTTATACTCATGCTCCTTGTTTTTTCTGCCCAGGTGCATCACTTTGCATTTTTCCACATTAAAACTCATCTGCCAATTTTCTGCCAAGTTGCTTCAAATCTCTCTGAAGTTCCTCGATGTCTTTTTGTGACCTGATTGTCCGGCATAGCTTTGTGTCATCTGCAAACTTGACAATAACATGAGAGAGATCCTCTGCTTAGGCAAGGAATTTATCAAATAGAGCGGTTTTAATTGATTTTCGGAATGGTGTGTGGGTTCTCCTGTGTCTGGTTGAGGTGGATTGTATTAGTCGGTTGTTCCAGTAGATTGGGCTGTCTACATTTATGGCTTTAAATAGTAGGCAGCAGAATTGTATTGGGAGCCAGTGTGAGTCGTGGTATGCCTCTGTGATGTGGTTGTATTTCTTCAGCAAGTAGATGTCTTAGGGCTGTGTTTTGTACTGTTTATAGTTGTTTTATCATTGTTGCTGGGCAAGGGAGTTATAGTATGTTGCAGTAGTCTATTAGACCTAGGACTATGAATTGTACCACGAGTTGGAACTGTTTTCTGTTGAAGAATTTTCAAACTTGCCTTAGGTTTCTCATGACTGCAAATGATTTTTTTTATTGTTTTGTTGATTTATGGCTGCATGGTACATCCTCTGTCTATCAGCACTCCCAGGAGTTTTAAAGTGGGTTGAATGGGGTAGGAGATTGAGTTTATTAGTAGGTTTGTTATGGTTGGGATTTTGCTATTTTCAAGGAGGATGAAGTTTGTTTTGTCAGCATTTAGTTTTAGTTTGTTTTCTTTCATCCATGTTGCTACTGTTTCAAGTGTTTTGTGTATTGTGTCTGCCATGGAGGGCGCTGGTTGGTAAAAAGGAAGGAGAATGGTGATGTCGTCTGCAAAGCTGTATGAGGTTAGGCCTAGTTTATCTAGACAGGAGCTGAGGGAAGCAGTGTATATATAGGTTGAACAGTGTGGGAGATAGTGGTGATCCTTGGGGTACGCCGCAGGGATTGGACCATGGTTCTGATTTGTATTTGTTTGTTTTAACTCTGTATGTTCTGGATTGTAGGAATCCTTTAAACCATGATAGTACCTTGCCAGTGATTCCTATTGAGTCTAGTATTTGTAGAAGGATGTTATGGTCTACCAGATCAAAAGCTGCAGAGAGATCTAGTTGAATAATCAGTATTATTTTTTCCTGTGCTGAGATGTTGTCTAGCAGTGTCCATGAGTGATCCTAGTAGGGTCTCAGTGCTGTATTTGGTTCTGAAGCCAGATTGTGTGGGGTGAAGTAAGTTGTGGTTTTCTAAGTTGAAGTTTACGACTTTAGCTATGAAGCCTTCCATTAGCTTGACATAAAGAGGTATTGACGCTATGGGTCTGTAGTTGGAAGGTTGATCTGTTGAGCCTTTGGGGTCTTTTAGGATTGGAATTATTGCCGATTTCGCTGAGATCTTGTGGGAAAAGGCCGTTTGTGAGTAGAGTTTGTATCTATTGCAGAAGGAGGGTGCGAAATAGTGTACTGGAGGTTTTCAATAGGTATGGGGGGCAGTGGTTGAGGTCACAGGCTGCGTGGCTGTATTTATTATAGAGCTTGTTTAGGTCCGACCATTGTATAGGTGAGAAGTGGGACCAGGTTCTGTCTGCTGCAACAGATTCTTTCGCTGTGGGGGATGTTGTGATCTCTTCCAACTGCGTAGGTGTTCCATTGAAGGTGGACCTGATAGTTGCGATTTTGTTTTTGAAGAATGCCGCCAAGAGGGTGGGGGGGGGAATGTCGTTATTGGTCAGGTATGGTTTGGTGTCTGTGAGTTCTTTTAGTAGTTGGAATAGCTTTTTTGTGTCTTGGGATTCTTCTCCTATTTGCTTTGTATAGTATGTCTTTCTTTTTTCTTTCAGTTTTTGTTTGTAATTTTGGTTCAGTTTTCTCCATGTTGTCTTTGTGGAATCTTGACTGCTTTTTCTCCATTTTTTTTCTAGTTGTCTGCATTGTCTTTTGAGTAGTAGTTTGTTATCGAAAACATTTGTCTGATTTGTTCTGGTTTTTGTTTGCTCTGGGGCTAGCTCATCTAGGGTTGTTGTACATTGATGGCTCCATTGTGAGATGAAGTCTTTGGGGTTATAGTCTTGGATTATGGCATCTGTTTAAGACCAGAATATGGTGGGGTCGATGTATTTACGTAAGCTGTAGATTGTTTTTTGTGTGATTGGTTTGCTATTGTTTTTGGTCCAGTTGATATTGAAGGAGTAAGTATAGTGATCTGACCAGAGGGAACGATACCAGTTTCCATTTGATGTGTGAATCTCTGGTTGTATGGGCTGTTGGGACATGTAGGCTGCAATATCGAGTTGGTGACCTTTTTCATGTGTGGTTTGAGGGTCTAATAACTTGTATGTTAAGGCTTTGAGGTATGATAGTAGGATTTCTACTTGTTTGGAGGTTTGTTTTTCGAGGTGGAGGTTTAGGTCTCCTAGGATTAAGTTGTAAGTTGTTGATAATGAGTTTTGGTATATAAACTCTTCAAATTTTGGTTTTGCTGTGTTCCAGTTTCCTGGTGTTATGTAGCAGAGCAAGCAAGTTACAGTTCCTTTGAGTGAGGTCCCAGAGAGTTGGCAGGCTAGTAGATCCATATATGGGGTAGTTATTTTGTCTTGTATTTTTAGTCTATGGTATTTCTGGCAATTCCTCCTCCTCTGTTATTTTCTCTGCAGACCACTATTATCTTGTATCTCTTTGGGCAGATTTCCGTTATTCTGGGGTCTAATTCTGAAGTTAGCCAGGTTTTTGTGAGGAAAAGACAGTCTAGATTATCCCCTTCTATCCAGTGTTTTATGTGTTCTGTTTTGGGGCCTATGACTCTGATATTTACGTATGCACATGTGAGAGTAATGTAGTCTTTTTGAGCGCTATAAGTTATTTTTTGATAGATGAGTAATCTTTGGCGAGGTTGTGTTTTGGTCTTATAGGGGTTTCTCAGTTTTTTTTCTTGCAGTTTGTGTGCTGGGGTGGTAAGTGTGGGTCTGGTAGTTTATGTTTCTGTCTATTGTGGTTCTTCTGGTTGGGTAGAGAATTCTGTTAGTGTTTGATATAGTTGGTATTGGAGAGATGTTTGCTGTCGTTTTCCAAGTAGCTAGGAGCAGGAGTATCAGCTTGTGCGTGTTTTTCTGGCGTAGTTATCTTTGGGTGTCTGGTACTGTAATTGTAGGAGAATGATGGAGAAGTTCTTTCTTCTTCCTCTGCTTATTGAGAGTTGCTGGTCTCCTTAAGGGCAGCAGTATGTTTTAAGAACATAAACCGTTACAATCTTGTACTTGGCCTTCCATACATCTCTGAATCTAATTTTCTAAGAGCCACAATGCATATCTGTAATCTAAGTAGTAAACCCAGATTTCAGGCAGCACATGAACTTTATTTAAGCAAGATGTACAGTACAGGAAGGATTTTAAAATTATTATTTGAAAAGGCTTGCTCCAGGACACTAACTGACTGGGGAGTCTCCCTGAAAAGAGTGCAGCTTCATAAGTCATATGAACATATGTACATCATATCACAACCCTATACACCACACTGTGGCAACCCACTGCAGTTTTAAAAAGCAGCACATTATGCTATTTTAGGTTCAGGGATACATTAGACTGAAAGGCAAGTAATCTTGTACTTACATTCTTGCTTAAAAGTGAAATATTCTGTGAGGTGTCTGCACTCGTGATTCCCTCGGAGAAGGAAGAGCGTTTTTGGATGATTAATTTTTAAACTCCATAAATACAGCACACACTATAAAAAAATAAAGAATTTGTTTTTATGATTAAAAATTTTTTTATTGACTGAAACAATGCAGAACCATAGCAAAACATCAAAGCACAAAATACACCAAAAATAAGCGGGAAATCCACTAGAACAATTCATAACAGTACCAAGTCATGCATCTTTTATATCAACCCTCCCCCCCGTGAACCCCCAAGAATCCCCCTCCAACCCCCCCTTTGTTTCCCACCCCCCTAGGGAGGGAGTAGACTCAGGTTCTGTTGCATTCCTGTTACATGGGTGTCCAATGACCCCCTGAGAACTGAAAGTCCAGTGAGAAACCCAGGCAAGACCATCCTATGATTGTCCATCCCAGGCAGAACATAAGAACATAAGAAGTTGCCTCCGCTGAGGCAGACCAGAGGTCCATCTCGCCCAGCGGTCCGCTCCCGTGGCTGCCCATCAGGCCCATTGCCTAAGCAGTGGTCCTTGACTATTTCCATACTTATCTCTACTCCTATCCCTACATCCTACGTCAACTCTTATCTGTACCCCTCAATCCCTTTGTCCTCTAGGAACCTATCCAAACCTTCTTTGAAACCCTGTAACGTGCTCCTGCCAATCACAGCCTCCGGAAGCACGTTCCATGTATCCACCACCCTCTGGGTGAAAAAGTACTTCCTAGCGTTTGTTCTAAACCTGTCCCCTTTCAATTTCTCCAAGCGCCCCCTTGTACTTGTGGTTCCCCATAATTTGAAAAATCTGTCCCTGTCTACTTTTTCTATGCCCTTCAGGATCTTGAAGGTTTCTATCATGTCTCCTCTAAGTCTCCGCTTCTCCAGGGAGAACAGCCCCAACTTTTTCAGTCTGTCAGTATATGAGAGATTTTCCATACCCTTTATCAGCTTAGTTGCCCTTCTCTGGACTCCTTCAAGTACTGCCCATGTCCTTCTTGAGGTACGGCGACCAGTACTGGACAGAGTACTCCAGATGCGGGCGCATTATTGCGCGATACAGTGGCAGGATGACTTCCTTCATCCTGGTCATGATGCCCTTCTTAATGATACCTAGCATTTTGTTTGCTTTCCTTGAGGCTGTGGCGCACTGTGCCAACACCTTCAATGTTGTGTCTACCATCACTCCCAGGTCTCTTTCAAGGTTACTTACCCCTAGCAGTGATCCCCCCCATTTTGTAAGTGAACATCAGGTTCTTTTTCCCTACATGCATGACCTTGCATTTCCCTATGTTAAAGCTCATTTGCCACTTTTTGGCCCACTCTTCCAGTGTCGTCAGATCCTTTTGGAGATCTTTGCAGTCTTCCGTGGTTTTAACCCTGCTGTAGAGTTTGGTGTCATCCGCAAATTTAATGACCTCACATTTTGTTCCCGCCTCCAGGTCGTTAATAAATATATTGAACAGGAGTGGTCCCAGCACCGAACCCTGTGGCACTCCGCTCGTGACCCATTGCCAGTCTGAGTAATGTCCCTTTACTCCAACCCTCTGTTTCCTGTCTGCCAGCCAGGTTTTGATCCATCAGTGGACATCCCCTTGAACCCCGTGGTTCCATAGCTTCTTTAGCAGTCTTTTGTGTGGCACCTTGTCGAAGGCTTTTTGGAAGTCAAGGTAAATGATGTATATGGATTCCCCTTTATCCACCTGGCTATTTACCCCCTCAAAGTAGTATAATAAGTTTGTGAGGCATGACCTACCCTTGCAGAAGCCATGCTGACTCGACTTAAGCTATCCATTGCTTTCGATGTGTTCACAGATGCTGTCCTTAATCAGCGCTTCCATCATCTTTCCCGGAACCGGGATTTCCTGTAAGCAGCAACGAATTTGTCACCCTGGGGTCCCCCCCAGATGTCGCACAAGCCCCTCCCAATTCAACTGCATGGAAGCCAAAAAGACGCTGCCACAGACCTCCTGAGGAAGAGCCCCGCCAGGAAGATGAAGCAAAACAAGAAGAGAGTATGGGGCATAAAGAGCAGCCTCCAGAGATATAGGGGTATATTAAAGTTCAAGCATAAAGTAAATCCCACTACAGGATATTCAAATGAGATCATGGAGAAAAATGGTCTCAGAAACTACTAGGATATGGACATTTCAATCCATGGATATTTTCATCCAATGCCAAGTCTATTTAAGGTTTAAGATTTCCATCACTGACCAGATTACCTCCACCTCCTTGTTTGTGTGAATCAAATTCTACTGTCTTAAAAGTTAATTCTTTATAGCAACAGCAAAACATTACTTATCTTAAAGTGTGCAGACTACTGATAAGCCTGACAGGGACCAGTTTTGCCGCTAAACGCAACTTTTTCAAGGGTTCTCAGGACACTTTATTTTAGTCTCCCACCTCATTTAGGGCTGTTCAATTTTTGCTACCAAAGAGGACCATTGAAAACTGCGATTCGCTTGCCCAGGGGTACCCACTCCAACCACACCCAGGCGTGATCCGAAATCGCATATGGGCTGATCTCTGCCCTCACCACCTGAAAAAAAGACTGCCCATGAAATAAATAAATAGTCAATACAGAACTGCGTGGAATGCTCTTGAGACATATGCATATACTCTTTCTCAGAAAGGTGCAGAATCCGCCAAACGTCGTCAAGCTCCAAGAACTGACATAACGACAGAAGCCCCTTACCATCCTGAGCATGGCAACTCAAGAGCGCAGTGGAGCAATCCATGAAGGGATCCCATACCGTATTAAAGTCCCCTCCCACCAACATTGGAAGGCGAGTATGGGGTAAAAGAAATGTTTGCAAACGCTGATAGAATTTGCGGTTATAGGAATTCAGGGCATAAATACTACCCAAAAGAATGGGCTGTCCCACAATCAGGGCCTTACAAAAAAAATATATCAACTCTTTGAGTCAGCCTCCACTGTGGCAAGATGGTCAATCACCCCCTTCCAAACCAGAATTGCTACCCCACATTTCCTCCTGGAGCCTGCTGCGACACAAGTATCCCCCCCTTCCAAACTAGAATGGCTACCCAACATTTCCTCCCGGAGCCTGCTGCTGCGACACAAGTGCCCATCCATCCCTGTTGAAATTTAGAATGTTCCACCGCGGTAAGGTGCGTCTCCTGGAGCAGCACATCTACCTTAAGCCTGTGTAGATTGCATAGTATTTTCGTGCGCTTCACCACTATTAAAATTCTGGGGGTCATATTCGATCAGACTGTCATATCATGACCATATCAGTAATGTAGTGAAATCAACATTCTTTAGATTACAACAGATTCGTTCAGTTTCTAAATGGCTAGAACCAAAATCGCTAAATATATTGATCCACTCGTTAGTCATCTCTAGAATCGATTATTGTTAACCCCCTATTTCAGGGTATTGCACAAAAGGAGATTAGACACCTCCAATTAATCCAGAACAGTTCTACTAAAATTATAATGAAAGCAAAGAAATTTGATCACGTTTCACCGCTTCTCAAAAAATCTCATTGGCTTTCGGTTACACATCGAATAAATTATAAAATGTCTGTTAACTCTTAAATCACTGTTGTATAAAGCCCCAGCCTTCATTGACAAGGTCCTGATACCCTATTTTCCTACCAGAACACTTTGATCCAGTGATCAACACTTACTGACTGTTCCTTCACTCAAAAATATTAATATCCACAACAATACATTTTTTCAGTTACGGCACCGCAGTTGTGGAATGCCTTACCGATTTAAATAAGGGAAAAGAGACATATAGATAGATTCAAGGGCAAGTTAAAATGTTTTCTTTTTAAAGATGCTTTTGATTGTTAGATCCCTTAGTTAAGACCATACACCTTATTTTAGATATCTGTTTTTTTAAGCTGATCTGAAGATCACTGATTTTTTCTAATCCCCTCCTTTTGTTGCTTCCCCTAATTGTCTTATTTATTTACTATCAACTATTGTATTTCTATCCCTGCCTTTCCTAGTGGTTCTGTCAGTTCCGTAAGTCTAGTTAGTAATATTTGTATTTTCCCTTATATGTTGTAAATAATTTTAGTATTGTACATCGCCTTGAAGTTATGATTAGGCGATTAATCAAATTTTTAAATAAACTTGAAACTTAAACTTGAAATAACTCCCCCAATATTCCAAGTCACCACTCAAACTTCTGGAAAAGAAGAAAAAAAATGAGATCAGAAAATGTGGACAAAAAACATGTGATATCCCGGAGTGCCATCCCAGTGAGTGGACTCCAGAATGCAACTGCAACCAAGCACAGGCTGCCATGCCACTGGCCCAACACCTCCTCAGCCAATCCCAACCCAAAAACGGATTCCGTATCTTCTTGCTCCAAAGCCAAAATCCCCCAACCCAACCTCCCCCCAAAACCTCTCTAGTCCCCAGACCCCATGATCCTGTTTCTGATCTTCAAAGGAGAATCTGTCACTTCACGACATCAACCCTCCCAAAATACCCAAACCAAAAAAAGAATATTACAAACCTCTACCCATTCCACAAATGACCCGTCCCCCCAGGTAGCCATATCAACCAACCCTAGGAAGGTTTCCAAAACACCCCTGCATCGAAGATAACAGCCCATGACCTGCCATCTCAAGTGGGAGCCCACCTCACCCCTTTTGCCCCCCCAAAGAAATACCAGGACTAGAAAGTAGTCAAAACTCCAGGACAACTCTGGACCTCTGGAGGGAGGAAAAAGCAAAGGTCAGCGTCCCAGTGGACTACAGAAAAGTCCTCAAACAGGGAGAAGCAGCAGTTAGAAGCTCAACCCAATCATGAGGACGTAGAAGTTGGAAAGTCACTGCCTCCATCCAGCTAGGACAAAGTCCTGGGCCGCCGACAAGGAGAGATGCGGGTTGAACCATTGTGGGAGACTCGAAGGTGGGCAGGGTAAAGAAGCGTGAATCTAATTTTCCAAGCAAACAGTGTAGAGCAGCTAGGGCAAAACTGCCGCTGAGCCACACGGGTAGAGTAGTCCTGAAAATAGAGTACCCTGCAATTCCCCCCCTTCCCCCTCAGAGCGCTTGTAATATTGCTGTCTTGTGCGCAAAGTTAAGGACCCAGAGGATAACCACCCGGGATCGGGCATCAGTTTCCCGCTGAGTCCCAAGTCAGTGGGCCTGCTCCATCCAAAATTGGCCAAGTGCCACTGAAAGCCCCAGGGACTCCAGAATCCAGCTCTCAAAAAAGGTCCAAAGCTCCGACAAATCAGACATTATTTCTTCTAGCCCGGTTCTCCAGTTCGTCTATCTTTTCTTCCAGAGCCTCCAGGCGTTTCAGCTGCTGCTGGTGAGTAGTCTCCATTCCTCCCATGCGGTTCTCCACATCGCTCACCCGTTGCTGGAAATGTTCCAAGTCCCGACCAACTCCTTACAGCTTACCCTGAAACCGTTCAAGTTTGTCATCTATAGGTTGGAGCCTTTTATCCAAAATAGACTCCAGAGTCATTATAACTTCTGACATGATCTTCGCGACCCACAGAGGAACAATGGAAGGCCCTACTGGGCTCGAGGCAGCTGTCATTTTGTTGTCTAGGACCTTATTCCACTCTCACTGTGTCCATGTCACTTTCGCCGCCATAAAGCACTACCCACAGTCAGCAGTACTGAGTTGGCAGTGTGGGAGTCCAGATAAGTTCAAAAAGCAGTCTAAAATGGGCGAGGAGCTGATATTTACGGGTAAATTCGGGCGGGTAACAGGAAAGACAAAATTCACCATCTTCCCCTGTGCAACGTGTCATGTGACCTCTCAAAATAATTTTTTTATGTGTTATACTTCAATTTACACCTAACTAAATTTGTAGAACTTGCAGAGATACAGAAATGAATTCCTGAATATCTCAGGAGAAACATCAAGGAACTAGAGGGAAAAGTATCAACAAATTTGCAATAGAAACCATATAGAGAGGCAGTCTTTCCTTGAGACTAGTTAAAGCCACAGGTAAAGCTTACAAAAAGCTCTTAATCATTGCCTTCTCCTTTTCTTTTTTATACACTCTCCAAATAGCAAGGGACAGAAGACATAAAAGATGGGTCCACATAAGAGAGCTACCACTGCTAATACAAAGAAGGTCATTAAGACAATGTCTAATACATACTAGTGAAGCCCGATTCAGGGAAAAATTTTTTTATTCGATTTAGCCTGTTGAATCAATTTACATCAATGCCAGATATTTAGGCCACAAACTACCATTACTAACCCTTGCATTTATTAGCATTAAAGCTTACTGCCAAATTTCAGACCATTCTTTAAACTTCGCTAGGTCCTTCCTCATGTTATTCACACCATCAGGGGTGTCTACTCTATTACAGATTTTGGTATCATCCGCAAAGAGGCAAATCTTACCCGACTGCCCTTCAGCAATATCACTTACAAAAATGTTAAAAAGAACAGGTCCAAGAACAGAACCTTGAGGTACATCACTGGTAACATCCCTTTCCTCAGAGCAATCTCCACTGTCCACTGTTGCCTTCCACTCAACCAGTTCCTGACCGAGTCCTTCATTTTGAGGTCCATATCGAGGGCACTCAGCTTATTTATTAGACGCCTATGTGGAACACTGTTGATGCCTTTGCTAAAATCTATATACACTACATCTAGCGCACTCCCTATATCCAATTCTCTGGTCACCCAGTCAAAGAAATTGATCAGATTTGTCTGACAAGACCTGCCGCTAGTGAATCCATGTTGCCTCTTCTGAATCCATGTTACCTGGAATCCACTGGATTCCAGAAACTGCACTATTCCCTGTTTTAAAAGTGTTTCCATTAATTTACTTACTACAGAATTCAGACTTACCAGCCTGTAGTTCCCTACTTCTTCCACTTTTGTGGAAAGGGACCACATCCGCCCTTCTCCAGTCCTCCAGTACCACTCCCCATTCTAAAGGAGCATTGAAAAGGTCAGCCAGCAGAGCCACCAGAACTCTCTTCAGTACCCTCAGATGTACACCATCCGGCCCCATTGCTTTATCCACTTTTAGTTTAGCTAGCTCCTCACAAACACAATACTCTGAAATTGATCAGATTCTACCACACCTCCAGAATAGAAATATTTGTTAAGCAATTCAGCTTTATCTTATCAGCTTCTACGTATTCCTCCCCTTCACCTTTTGAGTCTCACAATGCCACTTTTGCACTTCTTACTATCACTAATAAATCTAAAAAATGTCTTCTCCCCCATTTTACCACATCAGCTATTTTTTCTTCCATTTGCATCTTTGCTTTTCTATTTGACCAGCCTTTCTTAATTTTTCCATCATAGCCAAGCACACTGACCAAGGCCAAGAGACCAGACTGACCAGATGATACAGTACAGTCTACAAGAAGGTTGCTCCAGACTAAGCAGGAAACTTCCAAAGGCTCTGTTAGGTATTACAGTCGGCACAACATTTCATATGCCACACAGCCACCACAGATGGCTGCTTGGACAATGAATGCCCCTACTAAAAAGGCTAGCCATTACTACTTCTCCACCCACTTAATGTGGAGCTCTCTGAGGACCAAGTGCCATGAAAAGAGACAGCAGCTGCCTTGGTGTCTACCATAATGAAAGCTTCCTCCTTAGAGTACACTATATGACTATATGACGATATGAAGGCTGCCAATCAAGTAGAGAAGGCTTCGTCCAAGGCAAGACAAATGATGGGCTGTATCCGTAGGGGTTTTGTCAGCAGAAAACCTGAAGTAATAATGCCACTGTACAGATCCATGGTGAGACCTCATCTCGAGTATTGTGTTCAATTCTGGAGACCACACTACCGAAAAGATGTGTTGAGAATTGAGTCGGTTCAGCGAATGGCTACCAGGATGGTTTTGGGGCTCAGGGATCTCACGTATGAAGAAAGGTTAAAAAAACTGCGGATGTACTCATTGGAGGAGCGAAGACAGAGAGGAGACATGATTGAAACCTTCAAGTATATTACTGGGCGTATAGTGGTGAAAGATGATATCTTCAGTCTTACGGGGCCCTCGGTAACCAGAGGACATTCGCTGAAAATCAGAGGAGGGAAATTTCAGGGTGATGCTAGGAAGTACTTCTTCACCGAGAGGGTGGTCGATCATTGGAACGAGCTGCCTCAGCGGGTGATTGAGGCCAGCAGCGTGTTAGATTTCAAGAGGAAATGGGATATTCATGTGGGATCTCTAGGAGAGTAAGAATCAGGGAGAGGGTCACTGGTATGGGCAGACTCGATGGGCTATGGCCCTTTTCTGCCGTCAATTTCTATGTTTCTATGTTTCTAATACTTCATCGCCTCAGGGGCAAAGGTACAAAGACCTCAGGGTCATTGGTCCAAGCCTCCCACTCCACCAGCATCATATCAGTAAGTGCCTTATGAAGCAGGAAATGCTTTGAGGGCACTACAAAGCCTTCTAAAAGAGAATCCACTCCAAGGGGTCCACAGCGAATAGCTTAAGTATACCGAGTATCTCTGTACCCTCATCCATGAGAGAAGAGCTTCTCGCAACAGAAGAGCCTGATCTCATGGAATAACTCCTCATCCTCCTTCTCCCCCACCCCCCTCGGGGGATCATCACCTAAATCCGAATTTGAGAGGACTGAGGGTCATAAAAGACTGGGGGCAACAGAGCCAAGCAATGCACCCAACCAAGTCCAGATAACTTGACAGCGGTCCTTAGGATCAACCAAGTTGTCTGGTCAAAGCCAGAAGAGTGGGGAGCTAGGCCAGGTACAGGAGCATCAGACAGCATGACCTACCATCTGCTGAGTTAAACAAAATACTGGATCTTTCCAGGGACCACTGCCACCTAATTCCAGTGAGGTTACTGGTAAAACTCAATTTTTCTTCTCTACCTCCACTGGCTTGAAGGAGGGGATCAACCCAAAAGTACAGAAAATAATAGTTGACACTAAGGAAATGAAAGTTAATGTAGAATTACAAACACAAAAAAACTATAATGTTTTGCAAGTTATGCAATCATCCAAAATATCATGTACATGGATTGCAAATGTGCAGCAGCAAAGACATCAAGGCATATTTCTAAGATCTGTTAGGAAAGCATGAAAGCTCTATCATTTCAATGACACACATTTTTAAAATAAAGGAAACTGAAATAAGCAGGAATAATTTGTGTTGCTTAAGGTGTAGAAACAGAAATCATGCAGAATTATTACCTCTATACTGAAGTAGCCTCTGTCCACGTAGTCCCCCAAAAAGAGGTAGCGTGTGTTAACAGGAGATCCACCAACTTCAAAGAGCTTCATCAAGTCAAAAAACTGTCCATGGATGTCACCACACACTAGAAGAGGTAAGAAGAAATATAGATATTTCCTTCTCAAAACCATTATTTCATCAAACAGAAGCACAAGTTTACTTTTTATATCTCTTTCCACCGAAAGCAGACTAATCCATCTACTATCTGAAACATTTCCTAGTGATGTCAAAAATGCAGTAAATAGATATTCCAGACCAATAAAATATTTCCATTTGAGGCTTAAAGGTACTGATATGAGAAAGCACAGCCATTCCAAATCTCAGAGGACAATGAAGTATGTACTGCCTTAGATTTGAAAAAAGTTGCTAATTAAGAAAAAACAAGACACAAATATAATTAAAGAATAGAAAACAGTTTGAAATGGTATTTAAATCAGCTGTTTTGGTACCAGCCAGGCCATTCCCTAAGTTCAAGGGGCCCTGCATTCAATGAAGTAGCAGTGATTTTCAACTCTGTTGCAAGAACACTGGAGGAGTGTCATAAAAGTGTCATACACAGCACATTAAAATAAAATATATAAAATAATTGTGACATTTTCTCTACCCTTCCCTCCCACTGCAGATCCAGCACCTCTCCCTCTAAATCTCTTAGCCCCCCAGGTCTGACATACCTCACTTCTCCACTTATTTGCTGGTATTGACAGCCATATCATGCTGCATGGGCAAATAGGATGCAATTCCTTTGCTGCATCCTGCCTCTGATGCAACTTTTTGTTTTTGCAAGTTGGCCCAGGCAACCCTTTACAGCTACTGGCCAAGAAATAAAGTACCATATTTTTCACACTATAAGACACACCTGACCATAAGACGCACCTAGGTTTAGAGAAGGAAAACAAGAAAAAAATATTCTGAACCAAATGATGTACTATTTAATAAAATAAGCAGAATAATATTTCAACCATTTAAAGTCAACAGCAATATTAAGAACCATCATAACTGTTATTAACAAATGAGAGGAGACTAAGGTTCAAGCACTCTTCTATTTTTCTAGGCTCTGCACTCAGCCCCCTCCCCCCCCCCCCCATGCCAGTCTCTGAACCCAGCCCTCTTCCCTTCCTTAAGAACATAAGAAGCGCCATCTCCGGATCAGACCTTCGGTCCATCTAGTCCAACGATCCACACATGCGGAGGCCCTGCCAGGTGTACACCCATATTCTGGCGTAATTTTTAGTCACCCATATTCTTCTATGCCTCTCGTAAGGAAATGTGCATCTAGTTTGCTTTTGAATCCTAGGATGGTCGATTCCGCAATAACCTCCTCTGGGAGAGCATTCCAGGTGTCAACCACTCTCTGAATGAAACAGAACTTCCTGATATTAGTCCTGAACTTGTCCCCCCTTAGCTTCATTCCGTGTCCTCTCATCCGTGTCAAATTGGACAATGTAAATATTTTTTTCTGCTCTATTTTGTCGATTCATTTCAGTATTTTGAAGGTCTCGATCATATCCCCTCGCAGACTCCTTTTCTCAAGGGAGAACAATCCCAGTCTCTTAAGTCGATCTTTGTATTCCAGTTTCTCCATACCTTTTACTAGTTTTGTTGCTCGTCTCTGCACCCTCTCCAGCAGTTTTATATCCTTCTTTAGGTTGGGAGACCAATATTGGACGCAGTATTCCAAGTGGGGTCTGACCATTGCTCTATAAAGCGGCATTATGACCCTCTCTGATCTACTCGTGATTCCCTTCTTTATCATGCCCAACACTCTATTTGCTTTCTTTGCCACCGCCGCACATTGTGCTGATGGTTTCAGGGTCCTATCTATCAGTACACCCAGGTCCTTTTCTTGTTCGCTCTTACCCAGAGTTGCACCTGATATTCTATACTCGTGTTCCTTTTTCTTTCTGCCTAAATGCATTACTTTGCATTTCTCCACATTAAACTTCATCTGCCATTTCTCCGCCCATTTCTCTGACACAAATCACTCTGGAGTTCCTCGCTATCCTTTTGCGATCTGATTGCCCAGCATAGCTTTGTGTCGTCTGCAAACTTGATGATCTCACTGGATATTCCTTCTTCTAGGTCATTGATATAGATATTAAATAAAATCAGCCCAAGTACCGAGCTCTGGGGTACACCACTAGTCACTTTCTCCCATTCGGAGAACTTCCCATTTATTCCCACTCTCTGTTTTCTGTTCTCCAGCCATTTGCCTATCCATCTTTGTATATCCCCCTCTATTCCATGGCTCTGCACCCAGCCCCCCTCACATCATACCAGGTTCTATCCCTTGTCCCCCCCTCCCAGCCATGCTCTGTCCCCTGTCCCCCTCTGGTCTTGCGGCCAGCAGCACACACGCTCCAGCCTGAGCCCGCGCCACTTTGTGTATGGCTGTCATCAGTTCTCGTGGGACTCACAAGAACTGACGGCAGCCATTTAGGGAGCAGCGCGGGGTCAGGCTGGAGCGCAAAAAGCTCGCTCCTGCCTTGTGAACCACAGGCCGCAAGATATGAGGCAGCCGTCCAGCGAAGGAGGGGCTCAGTGTGGGGCAGGAGCTCGCTCCTGCTGATACACCACTAGACAACCAGGATTTTAAAAGGCGAAAAAAGGTACCATATGTGTGACATCACAGACTGTGACGCAATATTCACTCCTTAAGATGCAGACATTTCCACCCACTTTTGGGGGGGAAAAGTGTGTCTTATGGAGCAAACATACGGTAGTAGTTTGACGAACAGGGGTGGGATGGGGTGCTAAAGGAGGTTGAAAGAGAAAGGTGCTTGGCTTGTGGGTGGGAGCTGAGGGAAGGTGCTAGAACTTTGGGTGTAGGAGGGGGGAGATGCCAAACTATGGAGGAAGGAGGTAAGAGACCCTGGACTGTGGAGAGATGGAAAGCAGTTACTTACCTTAACAGGTGTTATCCAGGGACAGCAGGCAGCTATTCTCAACAGGTGGATGACATCATCCACGAAGCCCGGATGTGGACAGCTTCGTAAGCAGACTTGCGACTGCCGCACCGCACCGCACATGCGCGAGTGCCTTCCCGCTAGACGCAGGGCGCGCATCTCTTCAGTTCAGATAGCTAGCAGAGAAGCCAACCAGGGGAGGTAGGTGGGTTGTGAGAATAGCTGCCTGCTGTCCCTGGATAACACCTGTTATGGTAAGTAACTGTGCTTTATCCCAGGACAAGCAGGCAGCTTATGCTCAACATGTGGGTTACTGCCAAGCTAACCAGAATGGGATAGTGGGAGTGTTGGCAATTCAGGAGAATAAATTTTGTAACACTGCCTGGCCGAAAAGGCCATCCCATCTGGAAAAAGTATCCAGACAATAATGAGAGGTGAAGGTATGAACCGAGGACCAAGTGGCAGCTTTACAGATTTCTTCAATAGGAGTAGATCTAAGGAAAGCTACCGATGCTGCCATGGCTCTGACTTTATGGGCTGTGACTTGATTCTGTAGATACAGTCCAACCTGAGCATAGCAGAAAGAGATGCAAGCAGCTAACCAGTTGGAGATGGTGAACTTGGAAATCGGATGTCCCAACTTGTTTGGATCAAAGGAGACAAAAAGTTGAGGTGCAGATCTGTGCGGCTTAATTCTTTGCAAGTAAAAAGCCAAAGCACGCTTACAGTCCAGAGTATGAAGAGCTGTTTCTCCAGGATGAGAATGAGGCTTTGGAAAAAACACTGGAAGTACAATGGATTGATTAAGATGAAATTCTGAAACCATTTTAGGTAAGAATTTAGGATGAGTACGGAGGATCACCTTGTCATGATGGAATACTGTGAAAGGTGGGTCTGCAACTAAAGCTTGCAGCTCGCTGACCCTGCAAGCAGACATGAGAGCAATGAGAAAAACCACTTTCCAAGTGAGATATTTAAGATGAGCCAAAGCCATTGGTTCAAAAGGAGGCTTCATCAATTGAGCAAGAACAACATTGAGATCCCAAACCGCTGGAGGAGGTTTGAGAGGTAGTTTGACATTGAAAAGACCTTTCATAAATCTGGAAACCAAAGGATGAGCAGAAAGGGGTTTCCCTTCAATAGGCTGATGAAAAGCAGCAATTGCACTGAGATGGACTCGAATGGATGTGGATTTGAGGCCTGATTGAGACAAATGGAACAGGTAATCCAAAACGGAAGACAAAGAGGTAGATTGAGGCTCCTTGTGATGAATGGTGCACCAATCAGAAAATGTAGTCCATTACTGATTGTAGCAGTCTATTGGTGGGCTTCCTAGAAGCCTCTAAAATGTCCTGTACAGATTGAGAAAACTGTAGAGTGGCAGTTAGGTTGAGAGGTACCAAGCTGTCAGGTGTAGAGACTGCACGTTGGGATGAAGTAGAGACCCCTGACTCTGTGCAAGCAGAGAGGGAAAAACTGGTAGAAGTAGTGGCTCCCTGCTGCTGAGTTGAAGTAGAAGGGAGAACCAAGGTTGCCTGGGCCAGAGGAGCTATCAGAATCATGGTGGCATGTTCCTGTTTGAGTTTGACAAGTGTCTTGAGAATAAGAGGGAATGGAGGGAACGCATAGAGAAACCAATTCGACCATTCCAGGAGAAAAGCATCTGCCTCCAGTCGGTGAAGGGAGTATATCCTGGAGCAGAACTGAGGCAGTTTGTTGTTGTGGGGAGACGCAAAGAGATCTATCTGAGGAGTTCCCCACTGAGAAAAAAATGTGATGAAGAGGTGAGGAATTGAGTGTCCATTCGTGTGGTTGTAGAAGATGACTCAATTTGTCCACCAGACAGTTTTTCTCTCCTTGAATGTAAACAGCTTTCAGGAAGGTGTTGAAGGATTGCCCAATTACAAATCTTCAGAGCTTCCTGGTAGAGAGAGAGAGATCCTGTTCCTCCCTGCTTGTTGACATAGTACATGGCGACTTGGTTGTCTGTCCAAATGAGGACTACCTGGTCGTGAAGATGCTGAAAAGCTTTGAGAGCACTGAAGTTCGCTCTGAGTTCCAACAGACTGATGTGACACTGATGATCCGTGCTGGACCAATGGCCTTGAGTACGGAAACCAGCAAGATGAGTCCCCCAAGCGTAGGTCGAAGAATCTGTTGTGAGGACCTTCTGATGAAGGGGTGTTTGAAACAGTAAACCTCTGGAGAGATTGGAAGAGAGCATCCACCAGTGGAGAGGCTGTCTCAACGAAGGAGTCACTCTGATGTGGTGAGAGAATGGGTCGAAAGCCTGAGCCCACTGAGATGCCAGGGTCCACTGTGGGATTCCAAGGTGAAGTCTGGCAAAAGGAGTCATGTGAACTGTAGAGGCCATGTGACCTAGGAGAACCACCATGTGTCTCACTGATAGTGTAGTGAGGGATGACACTTTGTGACAAAGGTGAATGAGAGCATCCTGACGCTGCCGAGGAAGGAATGCTCTGAGTTGTACAGAGTCCAAGACAGCTCCGATGAACTGTAGAGTTTGAGAGGGCTGTAGCTGGGACTTGGGAAAGTTGATTTTGAACTCCAAATTTGGAAGGAACCATATAGCCCTTTGGGTCGCTACAATAGCCCCTTGAGATGTTGAATCTTTGATGAACCAGTCGTCCAGGTACGGGAACACCTGTAGACCATGGTTCCGCAGAGCTGCTGCTACTACAACTAGGAACTTGGTGAAAACTCTTGGAGATGATGCCAGGCCGAAGGGTAGCACTCTGTATTGGAAATGCAGATTTCCCACCCGAAATCTGAGGAATTATCAACCGGCTGGATGCATGGGAATGCGAGTATAACCAATCATTCTGATCTAGAAGGGGATATAAGGATGCCAGAGACAACATGCAGAATTTTTCTTTGACTACAAATTTGTTGAGTGCTCTGAGATCCAAGATAGGGCACAGATCACCCGTCTTCTTCGGAACTAGAGAGTAAGCCCCTGCTCTGCTGTTCCAAGGGAACTTCCTCGATGGCACGGAAACGAAGCAGAGCTTGAGCTTCCTGAAGAAGAAGGGTGATCTGCGATGAATTGGAAGGATACTCTTTTGGAGGAAGATCTGGTGGAATCTGGAGGAAACGAAGACAGTATCCTTCCTTGAGGATAGACAGCACCCAGAGGTCTGATGTAATCATCTTCCAGCGGTGGTAAAAATGATGGAGACGACCTCCAATGGGAAAGGGAGAGAACAGAGGCAGAAAGATGGAGGTTATGCTCTGTATTAGATGGTCAAAAAGGTTGAAAAGCATTAGGCGCAGCAGGAGTCTGAGATTTTTGCTGCTTTTGCTGCTGTTGTTGTGGTTGTTTCTTAGGAGGCGCTCGTGTATAAGGAGCTGCTCTCTGTGGAAAACGCCTCTGGTAAGATGGAAGAGGCCTGAAGCCTTTAGAGGTAGAAGGCTTAGGCTTAGGACGAGTGATGGAAGCAAACAATTTCTCATGTTCAGACAATTGTTTAGTAGCTGCCTCGATGGAGTCAAACAATTCATTGCCCTAACAAGGGATGTTGGCCAGACGATCTTGAAGATTGGGGTCCATGTCTACAGTGCGGAGCCAGGCAAGCCGGTGCATTGCCACTGAGAAGGCAGTAACCCTCGAGAAAAGTTCAAATGCATCATAGGAAGATTGAAGGAGATGCATGCGAAGTTGAGTCAGATTGGTAATTGCATGCTGAAACCCTGGAAGACGGTGATGAGGAATATATTTGAAATATTCAGGCAGTGAGTCAACCAAATGCTTGAAATAAGAAATGAAAACTAAATTGTTTTTCAAAACTCTAGTTGCCATGAGAGAATTTTGCTACAAACGTCGACCAAACTTGTCCATGGGTCCTGCCCTCTCTTCCAGGAGGGACAGTGGCATAAACTTTGGCAGGATTGGTCCTTTTCAGAGAAGACTGCACGAGAAGGGACTGATGGGATAACTGAGATTTCTTCAAGCCCTTGCAGTGGACCATCCTGTAACAAGATTCCAGCTTTCCTTATACAGCAGGAATGGAATAAGGTGTTTCAAGATTCTGCTTGAACGTTTGAGAAAGAAGTCTATTAATGGGCAATTTAAGAGACTCCGCAGGAGGACGAGACATACCCATTTCTTCTAAATACTCCATAGAGTATTTGGAATCAGAGTCCAAAGTAATATTGAGGTCCTTATGCATTTGACATAGGAAAGAAGAAAAAGATATCTGCTCCAAGGAAGGTTGACCTCGAGGCGCCTCGCAAGTTAGAGAACGAAGGTGAAGCTTCTCTGGAGTACTGATATCTGAGGTCTGAATATGCAGGTATAGATGACTCACTGAGAGAATGGATAGAATCCCTCACAGGAGAAGTATAGGTGTAAGGCTCTGGAGGTGGTGTCCTCGACTTCGGAGTTGAAGGCCTCGAAGAGTCTCAAGGCCTGTCTCGAGAAAAGGATTTGGTGCCTCGATGGATGCCTCGACTGATGTGGAGAACTGTGCCTCGAACCAGGCAGGTCTCACTGAGAGGAACATCGAGGAGTGTTCGCCTTATGCCTCAGAAAGGGTGACGCCTTATACAAGGAAGGACGGCTGGAGGCTGGAGATTGAGACACCAAAAAGGATTGAACTCCTTGTGTCGAGGTATCTCGAGGCATTGACAAGGACTCGGCTCCTTGAGCAGTGTGCTTATGCTCCAGACAAGACACTCGCAAACACTCGACTTCTTGCATAGTGTGTGCAGAATCCTCTTGAGGAGTAGATTCAGCTCAAGGCACTGCCAAGGACTCGACTCCTTGTGATACTGCTAAGTGCTCAGACTGGACTACAGGAAGCAGAGTCGAGAAAGGAGTATGTTTGGCAAGCATATTACCAAACTGGCGATCCAAAATGGTCTGGATCATAGCCTCCAAATGTGACACCGAGACTTGAGGATCTGGTACATTTGGTGTGGCTATAGTCTCGGAGGAAGAATCACTCTTCAACTTTGAGAAATGCTTCTTGGGCAGCTTGATAACCACTGCTGGTACCTGACCTGAGGGATGTAGTGGCTAGCGTGCTTGGGAATTTAACACACGCTATTGCGCGCATTAAGGCACTAGCGCATCTTTGTAAAAAGGGGCCCTTAATGTCTCAGAAAGTACCCCAGAGCAATTACACGACCACATCACAGAGGCATACCTTAACTCTCACTGGCTTCCAATTCCAGCAAGAATACTATTCAAATTCTACTGTCTACTATTTAAAACTTTAAACGGAGATAGCCCAACCTACTTGAACAACCTTCTCATCCAAACCACCTCAACCAGACATAGGAAAACACACCCCATTCACACACCCGCCAATCAAAGAAGTTAAACGGAAAAAACTATATGATGCCTCCTAGCCACTCAAGCAGCAAAAATAGACAACCAAATCGCCAACCATCTGATAACGACCCCAGATTACAAAACTTTCAGAAAAGAGAAAATCTCAACAGGAGAAATAGCATTGCCAGCTCACTGAAGAGAAACCTCAACAGGAGAAAATAAAGTTCCAGTCACAGCCAGAATTCAGGAGCTGAATAGCGACCTTTTCCTGCTGGGAGATAGAGAATACTGGATAAACAGGAGGAGTGCCAGCCAATAGAACCACCTGTTAATCAGTTTCTCTATCTCCGCCTGCTGGTAGATGTGAGCTATCCCCATTGGTCTCTGGATTCATCTGCTGCTGTTGCTAGGGAAAGACTATACTTTTCAAAAAAATCCCTGAAAAAGTCCTAACCTCTCAAGCTTCCTTCTTTCATCCCTCTAACCCTCCGAGCCCCCAAATCAACCTGCTCTACTTTTTTTTCCCCAAAAAAAGACCAGAAATCTTTTTGTAAAACACCCTCTTTAACTCTTTTGTAATCCACCTTGAACCGCAAGGTAAGGGCAGAATAGAAATCCCTAATGTAATGTAATGTAATGTAATGTAATTAGTTGTTAACAATTGCATTTGAGTTCCCAGGGATAGCTGTAGATTGGAAATAAGCTTCCCAAATTGAATTTAAGTCTATAACCGGTGGTTGTTATGCCTATGGCCAGGGGGTAACTGAAACTCAGCATACTATGTGACATGTCTCCTCAAGTCTGCTTATTTGCAATCATCCTGACCAATGTGAGCTTTGTTACCAAGAGCATACTGTGGGTGCTGTTTCCTGTCTGTCCTTGACCTGGCTAAACCCATAAGCCGGGCGCACCCATCTGCTGGACTGCTGTTTCAACCTTGTTTACCCTGAGACAACTTACTTCAGCATCTTGGCGTGTGTACTGTGATAAGAGCCCATCTGTGTGTAACCACTTAAACATCTTGGTGTACTGGGATAAGGAATAAAGTTCAAACAGCGGTTAACCTCCCAGCTGAAAGATAAGAGGGACACGTGTTGTTTCCTCCAGAGACAGCAGTGAGACAGGGCAAAGGTAGTGTGAGAAAAAGGTATATAAGAAACACTGGGACAGTTCCAAAACGGATCTGCTGCAGTCTCGGGAACTGTGTCTGTACCTACCCATTGACTGCTCAGATGCCCGGTCAGAATCAGGAAGGAACATGGCAGACATGATGAAGTATTCTATTTGGTGTATATAGATACTCTCTGCTTATATCTTGTATATTATCTGATGTCTATCTGTATTATTTGGTATTATCTGATGTTTATGCAATAAAGAATCATATTACTCTGAAGCTTTGTTGGAAGTGACTTCTACATATCCTTGTTAGATAAATATGTGGCAGTACAGTGGTTTAAGCAATGGGGTCAAACAACATTTAACATTTAAATTCCATATCTTTGAGTTCCACAGTACCTGTAGGTAATTTTCCCAGCGGTGATTTGTGCACCTCTCCTACCATTTCCAAGGTTCCCTATGACAGCAATGTTGAAACCGAAGCAGCTGAAACCTTTGAGTATCATATTTTATTAATATTTCTACTGTGAATTTGACTCTTTAGTTCTAACTTTCTTGTTTTGATAGGTTGCTACTGGTCTATCTTTCTAATTCCCTCTTAGATGTTATTTTTACAATATCAGTTATGTGTTCAGTCTTAATATATTCCAATGTGTCATGTTATAGATTTCCCGCCTTTCTCTTTTCAGTTTGCCTGATGTTTGGAATGTCTACGTAGTAGAAACTTTCTTGATCTCTACACTGTTAACGATTGCACACATTCCCCCTCTTTTACTAAGGTGCGCTAGCCGTTTTAGCACGCGCTAAACGCTAATTCGTCCATAGAATATAATGGACGTGTTAGTGTACACTAAAAAGGCCCCATAGTTATCTATCAAATTCAGATAAACGCCTTTTGCAAATAATACCTGTATGTTTCTAGGAAAAAAAATAATCAGACTGAGGTCCCTGTAATAACTATGCTTCAATAACATGAGCTCTATTTGAGTATTCCAAGAAATGGATTTCGTCTCACTTTTTATATACATCCTTGAAATACCAAGCACGAAATATAATTAGCTTCTATAAGTCTCCACAGAAAAGAGATTTACTGCACACCGCAAGCTGGTATACTGCATAGAGAATTGGGAGCATTTCCTAACCTGTGATTGGAGCCTCCACTTCTATCATAGTCTTTTCGTGTCGTAGAATGGCAGCTCCATCATCGATGATCTTTAAAGCAGCATCTTCTTCCAGGCGGCCTTCCTTCACCAAATGACTCTTAAGAATGTCAAGCCTCGGCTTCCCATCCTCAAACACTTCCTTTGTCGAAAGCCTCGGTGTAGGCGGGAAAGGGACAGCTAGAAAATTAGAAGTGTTTTAGAACAAAGCTATATAGACAAATACTACATTCTTTGTCCCTAGTGCTGTAAGCAGCAGCATACAGCACTAGGGACAAACATATAACATATAGTGGCAGGCATCTGTGAGTCAGATAGAAAAAGCACAGAAGGCATTAAAAAGGTACAGGATTTTCAACATAACCTAGCGCTGGCCAACACTCATTTTGCTGCCTCAAATGTGAGACCTGTTTCTGGGTATATTTGATCTGCCAATTCCAAAAATGGCACCAATTTTCTCCTATCAGCTCTAGTTTTTGATAAATAGAACATGTGACATATACAACTCTTCACTCTGCTCACCCAGTAAAAAAAAAAAAAAAAAAAAAAAATCAGGATGTATTTTAATATAGTGTTTAAATTAATATCTTTTAAGCATGAAGGAAACATATTAAAAATTAAATGAAAAGATATACAACATGAAAATCTACTTATTTCATAACAAAAACATAAGTTTATGATATAAACTTTCCAGTCATTCGACACACAAGAAGCTTCTTTTGTAAGACTTCTGAGAGTGGGATCTGCCAGGACAGATCTGCATAAGATTCCAACAATAGTCTGCCATCATGTATGCATCCTATCTTCCTTGGTATCTGGCTTCCATTGTTTTTGTATCTTGGGGAATTATTTTACCTTTGGCTCTTCACTTAAGTCACCAAAGTTCTCTGGAAAACAATCTAAGTGACTGTGCAGATAATGGACTTTAACACTCATGTTACAACCAAACCTGTTGAAATGAAAGAGCATATCCTGTACTAATTGTGTGTAGTTGTCTACACACTAAGTTGCTAAGAAAGTTTTTCACAATAAGAACAAATGAAGACCAGGCACATGATTCGATTTCATTCAATGATGCTAAATGTGGGTCATTTATAAGTTGTCTGATCCGTGGATCATCGAAAATTCAGTTTTTCCATAGTAAGTCCAGGTAACATATGTACTATGTATTCAATGCAAGAACCATCTTTTTCAAAGCCTTTACACATGTTTCATTAGGCCTAGCTTTATATATAGTGGTGGCAGTATGATTCTCTCTCATGCTACCAAAGGTTCAATTGATTACATTTTGTCCTCCAACCACCATATATTTCCTCAAAGGCCAATCTTTTTTTGCCCAATGTTCATGTTTGGCTCTACTAGCCCAAAGGCGTATCTACTATCCCATAACCATATCTAAGAAACTAGAGCTGATATGGTCTATCCAATGCAATTTTCTGAATCAGCACCCCAAATAACCCCAGAATAGGTCAAAAACCCAAGGCAGCAAGAATTTTTTTTTTTAGCCTATGTAATTTGTTGGACTGGCATTTAAAAGGGGTCTACAATATTTAAAGTCTACGATTCCTTTCAGTTATTTCTTTTTATTGTATGGTCAACAAACAGCTGATAATTTCAATGAAGCTAAGCTGTGTTCTCAAAGTTCACAGCTCTGATAGATGTGCAGACTTGCTAAACACGTATATGATATTTTTTCTCAGACACCAACCCCTGTGATTCATAAACATGTACATATCTTTCTCACCAATGAATCAATAAAGAAGAGTAGTGCTTAGGGGGCCAGTGCTCTTGTGACTTAGTGAAATAGTATATGATGGCAAATAAGACTCACATGGTTGATCTAGTCCAGGGGTGCCCACACTTTTTGGGCTTGCGAGCTACTTTTTAAATGACCAAGTCAAAATGATCTACCAACAATAAAATTAAAAAAAAACATAAAGCACACTGTACGCATAGAAAATGTTAATCATCATTCCTATTCCAGGGTTTTTCAAAGAGATCAAAGCAGATGACTCTATGCACTATCACCTCAGTAACAACCATACAAAAATAGACAAATATACCCCCTCCCTTTTTACTAAACCACGATAGCAGTTTTTAGCGCAGGGAGCTGCGCTGAATGCCCAGCGCTGCTCTCGACACTCATAGGCTCCCTGCGCTAAAAACCTCTATTGCGGTTTAGTAAAAGGGGACCTTAGTGTAAAATATAGACAGCAGATATAAATTCAGACACATTTTGATCACTAAATTTAAAATAAAATCATTTTCCCTACCTTGTCTGGTGATTTCATGAGTCTCTGGTTGCACTTTCTTCTTCTGACTGTGCATACAATCTTTCTTCCCTTCTTTTAGCCTGTATGCTTCCTCTCCTCCAGACCTCATTCCTTCCCCCAACTTTTCCTTCCTCTTCCCTGCCCTTTCTTTCTCTCTGCCTCCCTTTCATTTTTTTCTGTTTCTCTTCTTTCCTTCTGTCTCCCTGCCTGCCCTTTTTCTTTCTTTCTCCCTGCCCTCCCCAAGCTACTGCCACTGCCATTACCATCGGGGACCAGGACCCAAACGCCACCAATAACAGGCCCCAAGCTCTCCCTGCTTCGGCCAACCAGCATTCCTCTCCCCGACATCAATTCTGCCGTCGGGAAGAGGAAGGCTGATCAGCCCAAGATCGTGATCAACCTATTGGGGGAAATGCTGCCGGGTCCTGCCTTCGCGGAAACAGAAAGTAGGCAGGACCCGGCAGGAAGAAGAACAAATGCTTCACTAACCTGTCTCCCGCATTAGCCCGTAGCGAACGCTTGCTTCAGGGCTCTCAACATGTGCGTGCCGGCTTCCCTTCTCCCCTCCCCCCCCCGGACATAACTTCTGGTTTCGGAGGGAAGAGAAGAGAAGCCGGCACGCACACGTTAGAGCCCGGAGCATAAGTTCGCTACGGGCTAAAATCTCCAAGCCGGTTTTTTTGGGGTTTTTTTAATGTTCAGCAGCGGCAGATGACAGCTGGGCGAACCGCCCAGCTAAAAGGCCCTAGGGAGAACACTGGAGAGGAAGGCTGATCAGCCCGTAGATCAGGACGGCAACACGAGTCTATCACAGAGCCCGGGATGGGCTCCACGATCGACTCGCGTTGCCTTCCTGAGCTACTGGTCGATCGCGATCGACGCGTTGGGCACCCCTGATCTAGTCTATCCAATAAGGTGGCCAGAGCAACATCTGCCACTCCATGTAGGATACACTCTGTCATGATCAATACTGGCAGTAAAAATAGGGTAGTCACACAATTATGGAAGAGTAATGTTGCTTGCAAGCATGGTCATTTAAATTTGATAATCCAATAATGATGCAAACTAACAAAACAATAACATCTCAGGATATATGCTACTTTTAAGTGCAAAAATGCATTTGCTACAAACTGGGAAGTGGCTTAACACTGTAAAGACATTTCCCATTTTATAACAAATGCCACGTTTGGCCACTGTGGCTAAAGAAGAGAGAAAGAGAGAGAGAGAGAGACACTTACCAACAGCCCAGACTAAGATGGTATTCACAAGAAGAGAAGATATAGCTCTTAGCATTTGTGCTCTAGATCCTTTTGTAGTAACATAAGAATAGCCTTACTGGGTCAGACCAATGGTCCATCAAGTCCAGTAGCCCATTTTCATGGTGGCCAATCCAGGTCACTAGCACCTGGCCTAAACCCAAGGAGTAGCAATATTCCATGCTACTGATCCAGGGCAACAGTGGCTTCCCCATGTCTTTCTCAAATAAGAACATAAGAATAGCCTTACTGGGTCAGATCAAAGGAAAGGCATGTCTATTGACTAACATTCCTGCATCAGAGCTATCAAAATATTTTTTAAATATAGAGATGTATCCTCCATCTACATCCCAGGGAATTACGCAGTTATCACAGGACAAGTAGGCAACATATTCTTACAGATGTTGATTGGGGTATCCCTATTGCAGGGTCTTCTAGAAGTACATACTATCTCAACATTTCTCAGCTTATCGGCATCTCAAGCATTACCTCCTGGAAACCAATGAATACATGGAAACTCTGGTACACCGAACATTCTTGTACACCATCAATTATGCGCAGGACAAATGCACGGTAACAATTGCGCGCGGGACATTTGCGTAGTTGACAGGACACTCAATATAGTATAAATATGAAAGTGAGGTTGTTCAAGCCTTAGCAAAACAATAACTTCACCTCACTTAGTGTGAAGAGAAAATCTTGTAGATAATGTAGTTAAATCTCCATCCAGAGATGTGCCACAAAGTACAGTTACTTACCGTTAACAGGTGTTATCCAGGGACAGCAGGCAGATATTCTTGACTGATGGGTGATGGCACTGACGGAGCCCCGGTACGGACAATTTTAGAGTGATTGCATTCTAAGAACTTAGAAAGTTCTAGCTAGGCCGCACCGCGCGTGCGCGAGTGCCTTCCCGCCCGACGAAGGCGCGCGGTCCCCAGTTAGTATAAGCCAGCTAAGAAGCCAACCCGGGGAGGTGGGAGGGACGCAAGAATATCTGCCTGCTGTCCCTGGATAACACCTGTTATGGTAAGTAACTGTGCTTTATCCCAGGACAAGCAGGCAGCATATTCTTGACTGATGGGTGACCTCCAAGCTAACAAAAAGAGGGATGGAGGGAAGGTTGGCCATTAGGAAAATAAATTTTGTAAAACAGATTGGCCGAAGTGTCCATCCCGTCTGGAGAATGCATCCAGACAATAGTGAGATGTAAAAGTATGAACTGAGGACCAAGTAGCAGCCTTGCAGATTTCCTCAATGGAAGTGGATCGGAGGAAAGCTACAGACGCTGCCATAGCTCTAACTTTGTGGCCCGTGACAGAACCTTCCAGTGTCAGGCCCGACTGAGCATAACAGAATGAAACGCAAGCAGCAAGCCAATTGGATAGAGTGCGTTTAGAGACAGGATGACCCAACTTGTTAGGATCAAAGGACAAAAACAGTTGAGGAGATGATCTGTGAGGCTTAGTGCGTTCAAGATAGTAAGCCAAAGCACGTTTACAGTCCAAGGTATGCAAAGCCTGTTCACCTGGATGAGAATGAGGCTTCGGATAAAATACAGGTAAGACGATGGACTGATTAAGATGAAAGTCAGACACAACCTTAGGGAGAAACTTTGGATGTGTACGGAGAACCACCTTATCATGGTGAAAAACAGTGAAAGGTGGATTGGCCACTAGTGCATGCAACTCACTGACCCTCCTGGCAGAAGTGAGAGCTATAAGGAAGACCACTTTCCAAGTGAGAAATCTGAAATGAGCTGTGGCCAAAGGTTCAAAAGGAGGCTTCATTAAAGCGGAAAGAACCACATTGAGATCCCAAACAACAGGAGGGGGCTTGAGAGGTGGTTTCACATTGAAAAGGCCCCTCATGAACCTAGAAACCAAAGGATGAGCCGAGAGGGGTTTTCCATGAATAGGCTCATGAAATGCAGCAATGGCACTAAGATGAACTCTGATAGAAGTAGATTTGAGACCAGAGTCAGACAAGGAGAGAAGATAGTCCAACACCAGTCCCACCGCTAGAGACATGGGATTATGGTGATGTAATAGGCACCAGGAAGAAAACCGAGACCACTTCTGTTGATAACTCTGTAACATGGCCGGTTTCCTGGAAGCATCAATGATAGAACGGACAGGCTGAGAAAGGAGTGAATGAGCCAAGGTCAGCCCGAGAGATACCAAGCTGTCAGGTGCAGAGACTGTAAGTTAGGATGCAGTAGGGTCTGCTGATGCTGAGTAAGTAGAGAAGGAAACAGTGGAAGAAGTATGGGTTCCCTGGAGCTGAGTTGAAGTAGAAGGGAGAACCAATGTTGCTTGGGCCACCGTGGAGTGATGAGAATCATGGTGGCTTGTTCCCTCCTGAGCTTGAACAATGTCCGCAGCATGAGCGGTAGAGGAGGAAATGCATATAGGAAGAGATTGGTCCAATCCAGGAGAAATGCATCGGGTGCCAGAAGGTTAGGAGAGGAGAGTCTGGAGCAAAACAGGGGCAGCTGATGATTGTGAGGAGCTGCAAAAAGGTCCACTTGAGGAGTGCCCCATTGAGCGAAAATGGACTGGAGAGTCAAGGGGTCGAGAGTCCATTCGTGAGGTTGGAGAATTCTGCTGAGATTGTCTGCTAAGGAATTCTGCTCCCCTTGAATGTAGACAGCCTTCAGGAATAATTGACGAGCTGTCGCCCAAGACCAAATCTGTTGGGCTTCCTGACACAACAGGCGAGAGCCAGTCCCTTCCTGTTTGTTGATGTAGTACATTGCCACTTGATTGTCTGTGCAAATGAGTAGTACTTGAGGAAAGAGAAGATGTTGGAATGCCTTGAGGGCATAAAACATCGCTCAGAGTTCCAGGAAATTGATGTGGTGTTTCTTTTCCTGGGCAGTCCAAAACCCTTGAGTTTGGAATTCGTTCAAGTGAGCTCCCCAGGTATAAGGGGATGCATCTGTGGTGATCACAAAATGATGAGGAGGTAAATGGAACAGCAGACCTCTGGATAGATTTGAAGATGTCAACCACCAAAGAAGCGACTGTCGAAGAGACGAGGTCACAGATATGTGTTGTGAGCAAGGATCCGTCGCTTGCGACCACTGGGTTGCTAGGGTCCATTGAGGAGTACCAGGTGGAGACGTGCGAAGGGGGTGACATGTGCTGTGGATGCCATGTGCCCCAATAGCACCATCATGTGAATGGCAGAGATGGTAATCTGTTGAAACACCTGCCGACAGAGATGAAGGATGGTCTGAAGGCGGTTGGATGGAAGAAACGCCCTCATCAGAACAGTGTCCAGAATGGCTCCAATGAATTGAAGTCGCTGAGTCGGAATGAGGTGCGACTTGGGTAGATTTATTTCGAAACCCAACAGTCGAAGGAAGTGAATGGTCTGGTTGGTGGCAAGCAGAACCGCCTGAGGAGAATGAGCCTTGATCAGCCAGTCGTCCAAATAAGGGAAGACTTGAAAATTGTGAGAGCGGAGATAGGCCGCTACCACAATCAGACACTTGGTGAATACCCTGGGAGAGGAGGCCAGACCGAAGGGTAGCACCTTATACTGATAATGATGTTGATTGATGAGAAAGTGTACCGTATTTTCGCGGATATAACGCGCGCGTTATACGTGATTTTACGTACCGCGCATACCCCTCGCGCGTTATATGCCTGAGCGCGGTATACAAAAGTTTTTAAACATAGTTCCCACCCCGCCCGACGCCCGATTCACCCCCCCAGCAGGACCGCTCGCACCCCCACCCCGAACGACCGCTCGCACGCGCTCCCACCCGCACCCGCATCCACGATCGGAGCAAGAGGGAGCCCAAGCCCTCTTGCCCAGCCGACTCCCCGACGTCCGATACATCCCCCCCCCCGGCAGGACCACTCGCACCCTCACCCCGAAGGACCGCCGACTCCCCAACAATATCGGGCCAGGAGGGAGCCCAAACCCTCCTGGCCACGGCGACCCCCTAACCCCACCCCGCACTACATTACGGGCAGGAGGGATCCCAGGCCCTCCTGCCCTCGACGCAAACCCCCTCCCCCCAACGACCGCCCCCCCCAAGAACCTCCGCCCGTCCCCCAGCCGACCCGCGACCCCCCTGGCCGACCCCCACGACACCCCCACCCGCCTTCCCCGTACCTTTGTGTAGTTGGGCCAGAAGGGAGCCCAAACCCTCCTGGCCACGGCGACCCCCTAACCCCACCCCGCACTACATTACGGGCAGGAGGGATCCCAGGCCCTCCTGCCCTCGACGCAAACCCCCCTCCCCCCCCAGCCGACCCGCGACCCCCCTGGCCGACCCCCACGACCCTCCACCCCCCTTCCCCGTACCTTTGGAAGTTGGCCGGACAGACGGGAGCCAAACCCGCCTGTCCGGCAGGCAGCCAACGAAGGAATGAGGCCGGATTGGCCCATCCGTCCTAAAGCTCCGCCTACTGGTGGGGCCTAAGGCGCGTGGGCCAATCAGAATAGGCCCTGGAGCCTTAGGTCCCACCTGGGGGCGCGGCCTGAGGCACATGGGCCAAACCCGACCATGTGTCTCAGGCCGCGCCCCCAGGTGGGACCTAAGGCTCCAGGGCCTATTCTGATTGGCCCACGCGCCTTAGGCCCCACCAGTAGGCGGAGCTTTAGGACGGATGGGCCAATCCGGCCTCATTCCTTCGTTGGCTGCCTGCCGGACAGGCGGGTTTGGCTCCCGTCTGTCCGGCCAACTTCCAAAGGTACGGGGAAGGGGGGTGGGGGGGTTGGGGGGGTCGGCCAGGGGGGTCGCGGGTCGGCTGGGGGGGGGGGGGGTTTGCGTCGAGGGCAGGAGGGCCTGGGATCCCTCCTGCCCGTAATGTAGTGCGGGGTGGGGTTAGGGGGTCGCCGTGGCCAGGAGGGTTTGGGCTCCCTTCTGGCCCAACTACACAAAGGTACGGGGAAGGCGGGTGGGGGTGTCGTGGGGGTCGGCCAGGGGGGTCGCGGGTCGGCTGGGGGACGGGCGGAGGTTCTTGGGGGGGGGCGGTCGTTGGGGGGAGGGGGTTTGCGTCGAGGGCAGGAGGGCCTGGGATCCCTCCTGCCCGTAATGTAGTGCGGGGTGGGGTTAGGGGGTCGCCGTGGCCAGGAGGGTTTGGGCTCCCTCCTGGCCCGATATTGTTGGGGAGTCGGCGGTCCTTCGGGGTGAGGGTGCGAGTGGTCCTGCCGGGGGGGGGATGTATCGGACGTCGGGGGGGGCATCAGGCTTTCAGGATGGGAACAGACCTTCAAGGGGGGACAGGACTTCAAGGGAGGACAGTGCACGGAAGTCAGGGCGGGCGAAAGGAGAGTCGGGCAGCATGCGCGTTATATGCCTGAGCGCGGTATAGAAAAGTTTTTGTACATATCATCGTGATTTCTGCGCGCTATACCCCTGTGCGCGTTTTACAATGGTGCGCGTTATATCCGCGAAAATACGGTAGATATTGCCTGGATGTCAGATGGATAGGAATATGTGTGTAAGCCTCTTTGAGATCGAGGGAGCATAGCCAGTCGCCCTGAGCGAGAAGAGGGTAGAGGGTTGACTCCACCAGCAACGATTCGTGTGGAAGCTGAGGTTTTTCAAACCCTGGAATAGGAATAACTTTATAAAGTGATTCTAATTTCCTTGGAGCTCCTGGAATAGTGAGAGGAGTTTCCAAGTTTTTGTAAAAAGTTTCCCTTAAGATATCATGAAGGGGTAACTTTAAAAATTCTTTGGGAGGTTGGTCAAAGTCTAAAGCATCCAGGAATACCTTTGACTTCTTAGAATCAGATTCCAAAGGGAGAGAAAGGGTGTCTGACATTTCCCGAAGGAATTTAGTGAAGGAAGAGTGCTCTGCTTACTAGCAGGATCCTGCACCGATAGGTCAGCTTCATCCGCTGAAAAATCCTCCTCGGTACCGAGGGGATCCTCTGAATCATCCCATAAATCAGGGTCACGTACCGATGGAAGACAGCCCTGAGAGATAGGAGTAGAGGATTCGGTATGCTTGGTCTTGCGTTCCGATTTGCCTGAACGCATCGACACCGTACCCGGTGACTGTAAAACGGGACGGGTGTCAGAGAGCGGTACTGGATCAGAGGCCAAGTGAGCAGTACATTGAAGAGACTTCGGCTCTGCCGATAAAATAGGCATAGACATGGAAGAGGCAGATTTAAGCGGTGCCGATAACGTCGATGCCGACAATATAGGCTGGTCGATGATCGGTACCGTAGGCTCAGTGGGGACCGACACAGGAAGGCTCAGAGTTAGCAGAGCCGGGAGCAGGTGTTGTAATTGCTCCTTAAGCTGGACCTGGAGGATGGATGCTATTCTCTCATCCAAAGACGGTCCCGATGGAACCGGTACCGCTTTTTTCTTGCTCGGTACCTGCGGTGCAGCTCGACGCTCCGGAGAAGTCGATGCCGATGAAGAGGCAGTGACTTCAATAGGAGCGGAGCGTTTGCGGGGCCGGCGCGCAGTCTGCAGGACTTGGCTCACTGCTTGTTCGACTGGCGGGCCAAGGACAGTAGGGGATGGCTTCTTAGCCGGCTTACCCATAGGGTGCGACACCGACAATGGATCTTGCGGTGTCGAAACCACTTGGAGGACTTGGACTTGGAGGAAGTTGCTGGAGTCGATGCCGGGGGAACTTCCATGGCGACACCGAAAAGAATCCGCTGCTGAATTTGGCGATTCTTCAAAGTTCTCTTTTGAAGAGAACTACAGCGGGTGCACGTTTCTGCCCTATGGTCCGGACCCAAACACTGAAGGCACTACTTGTGTGGGTCAGATAAAGAAATAGGGCGTGCACACCGCTGACACTTCTTAAAACCCGGTGAAGGGGGCATGAAGGGAAAAACGGCCGTAGCAAAATCGAAGCCCGAGGCTTCGATGGTGCCAACAGGCCCCCGCCGGGGCCGACCGAAAAAAGTCGAAAAAAATTGACTTTTTTTTTAGGGAAAGAAAAGAAAACAATAACGTGAAGAATTTCACGAAGAAAAATAACGCGCGAGCGGGAAGGCGATGAAAAAGGAAAATTTGTCCAACAGCCGTTGGAAACACATGACTTCTTAGCTCCACGGAAACTAAGAAACTGGGGACCGCGTGCCTTCGTCGGGCGGGAAGGCACTCACGCACGCGCGGTGCGGCCTAGCTAGAACTTTCTAAGTTCTTAGAGTGCAATCACTCTAAAATTGTCCGTACCGGGGCTCCGTCGGTGCCGTCACCCATCAGTCAAGAATATGCTGCCTGCTTGTCCTGGGATAATGTTAAGTGCATGATATGTCTTTAATACTTGCTATGCATCGTCATCTTCTTTTCAATCTGAAGTAAGACAGGCTAATAACCTTTGATAGTTCAATCATTTATTGTTCTTTAACCATGCAGAGTTATTAGCATGCGGTAACAATTACACGTGGGACATTTGCGTAGTTGACAGGACACCCTGGTCAACTTGTCAAAGAAATCAAATTTGTCAGATAAAACCTATCTCTAGCAAACCCATGCTGCATCTGATCCTGCAATCCACAGAAATTACTGTATATACTCGAATATAGGATGAGATTTTTGGGTAAAAAAATGGCCCAGAAATGGGGGTCTCGACCTATATTTGGGTCATCCCCCAGTGACCACCCAAAACCCTCCCAGACTTCCTGCAGGCTGGCCCGGGTGCGCCGCTGTTTACTAGCTTCGCAATTGGCAGGAGGGATACACCGCTGGACCACCAGGGAAAAGGTACGTGAGGGAGGGTGGTAATTATTAGTGTTAGCCAGGGCAGAAGACGGGAGGGATCCCTCCTTTCCTGGCCTACCACTAGGTGGTTTCAGTTAAGGGTAAGGGTTAATCTGCTGGCTGGGTTGGAGGGAAGAGGGGGGTACGGGACAATCAAGCCATTGTGACATCACCGATGAGGTTGGCTCATTTTAGTGGGAAGAGGGTACAGGGAAGGAAGGTGGGACAGGGTATAAAGCCTGCCAGGGAGGGGGGACAGTGTTCAGAGCCTGGCAGGGAAAGTGGCTTGGTTCAGAACCTGGTAGGGAATGGGACTGAGTGAAGAGCCTTGCAGGGCAGGGAGGGAAGGGGGCTGAGTGCATATCTTGGCAGAGCATGGCACTTGAATATTAAGCCCCCGTCTTATATTTGAGTCAATCTTTTTTCCTCCTTTTTGGGGAGAAATTTGGGGTCTCGGCTTATATTCGAGTATATACAGTACACCATCCTCTCTTTTTGCAGCATTTCCACCGATTTACTCAACAAAAAGGTCAAACTTGCCCCCAGTTTTTCATGAACAGTCTTCTGAGATTCATTCAAGGTCTACCTCACTTCCATTCCCTGTGTCTGACATCCTATTCTGAGTCATATAAAACAAATATTTATTAAGCAACTCCACATTTTCATTGCTTTCTACATACCCCCCCCCCTTTTACCTTTGAGTGACAATACCACTTTTGCAATGCCTCCTATCACTAAAGAATCTTGTTCTTCTATTTCACTGTATTGGCTATTTTTCTACCATTTGCATCTTTGCTTTCTCAACCGTTTTACCAGCTTCTCTTTTCCAGATATTGTTGCCTGTATTCCTCTTTCTGCACTCACTTCTACTTTATGAAGGCTAACTTACCTTTATTTCTTGGGATTTATTAACCGCCTTTTTCATGAAGAGGTTCATTCAAAGCGGTTTATAATACATTGAGTAGTAATCAGATACTCTTAAATATTTTTCCTATCTGTCCTAGTAGGCCCAGAAATTAACTGTGCTATCTGGGGCAATGGAGGGTTAAGTTACTTTCGCACAGTCACAAAAACAGGCTGGGATTGAACTTGCAACCTCAGGGTGCTGAGGTAGCAGCTCTAACTAGTAGGCCATTCCTCCCCTCTTTTCAAGTACCTCCTTTGCATATTGACCTCCTTTTCCTTTTACATTTATTTTGCCCTAGAAATAGCTCATTTCAGTTTTGCCAAAGGATGACAATATGGCAAATAGAAATTTTGACTAGAACCATGAAGAGAAAAAGAAAGAACACCCAAACAAAAACCCTGAAACTCTATAACTGAGGCATTCTGAAGCAATTAAAGCATGAATGAAGACAATCCATAGCATACAGTACAGAACAGCAATCAACATCCCCTTCCTGTCCCCCCTCAGTGGGCTTTTGGGAACCTCATTCCTAAGCTTGAAAGAAAGGAATTGCAGGAACTACAGCGAACAGCTGCAGCTACTTAAAACTAGGTCTGACCAAAGCAGACCAGGGGGTATTCCTATGAGCCAGCAAAGAGGGAAACTGAACACCTGTTTTCACAAAGTTAGAGAGCTGATGACTTGTCTACTTATAGATTATTAATATAAAAACAGAAGGGTCTTTGTGTCAAAAGAAAAAAGGTTCTACACCTGCTTGAAAATGTAATGTTGGTTCTACCCCGATAGGAGGAGGGAAATCATACATTTTGCTTCGAGTGTAATTTGTACACATGTACTGCCACCATCTAGACTAGAATGTATTTAGAAAAATCACTTAGCAATCTGTCATAAAAAACAAAAAGAAAAGAAAAGATTAAGAGCCAAGGAAAACTTGTTTTCCTTACTTTTGGCTACCTGGTTGATGACTTATTTTCCTTTTCTGAATTTCAGTTTCCAGGTGCCAACTAATTTTCTAGTCTCTCTCTTGAAACAAGCAGGCCTGAAGATGAATCTCCATAGGAAAGTTTAAGACTACTTTTAAAAACCAAAGGACTGCAGTAAACATTTTTTACATAAATATTTTTTACAAAACCATGGAAAAATTATGTTCTTACCTGTTAATTTTCTTTCCCTTAGACGCAGCAGATGAATCCAGAGACCAATTGGATAGCCCACATCTACCAGCAGACGGAGATAGAGAAACTGATTAACAGGTGGTCCTATTGGCTGGCACTCCTCCTGTTTATCCAGTATAGCTCCTTGCCCAAGCATCCGTAACCAACAATAGGCATAGCATGTAAAAAACTTCTTTCCCATAACAAATCTCAAAATGCAATAATACAGAAAACAACCTGCCACAATAACCAACTGCGAAAGTTGCAAACGAAAAAACCGAGAGACAAATCCAGAAAGGGTGGGGCTCTGGATTCATCTGCTGCGTCTAAGGGAAAGAAAATTAACAGGTAAGAACATAATTTTTCCTTCCCTAGCAACAACAGCAGATGAATCCAGAGACCAATGGGATGTAGCAAAGCAATCCACAATCTGGGTGGGAAGCAAACGCCGCCTCCGCAACAACCGAAGCACAAAAGGCCCCTACTGCATGCGCCCCCACATACAAGCAGAAATGCGGAGAGAAAGCACTCTCGGAAAACCAATGAGCCGCGAGACCCTCCAAGGAAAAAATCTCTGGGCCGAGCCCAAGAAGCAGCCATCGCTCCAGCGGAATGGTCATGAAGTTCTTTCGCCAACCGCTTCCCTGCCAGCAAGCCAGCATAAAGAATGTCCTCCTGGACCCATCGAGTGATGGAGGCTTTGGACGCCGCCATACGTTTGAGGCATCCCTTGAAGAATACAAAAAGGAGATATAAACAACTAAAAGTCGTTAGAAATCTAGCTCGCGGAGAACGCTACGCACGTACCAAAAAATGTAGTGAACAAAAGCACTGCTTCCAATTTTTCCCCCAAGTAAGAAGGAAGGAAAAGTGAGCGTGACATAAAAGAAAGGATGACACTCCCCTAGAAAGAAATAGTGGTACCATCCGAACTGATACCCCATTTTTTGGAAATCAGAAGTAGGAATCTCCGCTGAACAAGGCCTGCAATATAGAAAACTGCAGAGCGGTAGCCATGGCCACAAGAAACCCTGTGTTCAACGGCACAGCCCTTTAGAGTCCCAAAAGACCAGGATGAAATGAAGCCATCGGTAAACTGAGAAGAAGTACGTGAAGACTGTACTCCAAACCGGCCTTTCTAAGAGGTGCATGAATATACCGCACTCTGTTTAGGAACTGAACCACATGAAGCTGAGAAGTAAGCGAAGAGCAATATACCTAGCCCTTGCAACAAGCCAAGAATGGCACTAGAAGCTGAAGGGAATTGAACGCGAAGCTCTCGGCAATACACTTGTGCCAAAAAGGAACTCTGGAGTGGTTCAAACGTTAAGAAGCACCCAAGAAAGGAAAAACCTCCAAAAGGAAGCAGAAGCCACAGGAGAAGACGTCCGTAGCACCTGGATAAGAGAAGAACAACCTGCTTTGCATAATCCTTACATGTCAGCCAAGATTTTTCAAAAAGCTAGGTCGTAATACTAAAGTATCCATGTTGATCGGACCCTAGGCGAGCATAGCCGGAGATACCAGGAAACTTCTTAGTCCGGCTGTCGAAAGACTCATCAAATCCGCATAGTAAGGATGGTGCCGCCAATCCAGAGATTCTACAAATACTGTGCCCGGAAAGCCATCATTAGCCAGCGGAAAACACTGAAAAAGAGAAGGCAGAGGCGAGAAAGGAGCCAAGCAGCAACCCCCTCTAACTCCCACTCCCTGGGCCTGCCAAAGAAGCCAGGAAGCTTAGAATTGAGAGACGAGGCCATGAGGTCTAGGTCCAGGAGATCGCACGTCCATAAAAAGAGCTAGAACGCCTGAGCCACAAATCTCCATATCCAGGATGCAGAAGATTACACTATGACTAACATGCACACTTTCCAGAGCGTACACAGCACTGTACACTGTAACATACACGAAATGGGCCATGCTCAGATTCCGCAGAGAGAAAGTCTATCCAAACTCTTATCCTGATCCATAAAAGGATTTGCCAACAGAAGATGAGAGTCCACCCATTGAAGCAGAACAACTTCACCTGCCAACTGAGTACAACACCTACTGCCCAAGCTGTAGAGAATTACTCCTATCCTAATACTGACTAAAAGGACCCTCAGCGGCAGAATGATCTGAAGAAAGATCTGAAGCTCCAGAAAGGTAGCCTGAACCTGCTCAAGAGTAGAAGAATGAACAAGTACTGAGTCACCTATGAAGACCAGACTCCTGGAGCTGAGGATGGAAGCCACCGAGCCCCACAACCCGACAGCCCGGGATGGTCGGTGGTCATAAGCTAGTCCAGCAAATGCTGAGGCATGCCTTGAAAAGAGAAATCGCGCGGAGCCACCAAATCATACAGAGCGATGCAGGAGGAGCATACCAAACAATTGGAGCCCTGAGATACCGGGAACCACCAGAACAAAAGCGACTGCTGTAGCGTAAGAAGGGGAAAGCAAGCCGAAGTTCCCAGTGGAGTCAGCAATATGGATCCTAGAAACTGTACAGAATCCCATACCCTTGGTCATGGTAAGCGAAGAAGAATGCCAATCTGAGACCGAGACCCCACGCCCAAGTCTCCGGAAAGAAACACATGTCTCTCCTATATGAATAAAAACATCACCTCGATATACCTATAAATAGTACAGGAGAAAAGAGCACTGCAAATTCGAAGATGCACGTGTAAAGAACTGAGGAAAAGATACCACCCTTTTCGTGTCAGTCAAACGGCCCAAAGTCGTCCGAATCAAGCAGGCAGTCAAGAAGAAATTAGATGAATCGCCTGGTAGCGCCAAAAAGCACAGTTACTTACCGTAACAGGTGTTATCCAGGGACAGTAGGCAGATATTCTCACATGTGGGTGACGTCATCTACGGAGCCCCAGCGCGGACAGCTTTTCAAGCAAACTTGATTGAAGTTTCAAGTTTGCTACACTGCACCACGCATGTGCATGCCTTCTCGCCCACTAGAGGGCGCATCCCACCTCGTGGTCCTCAGTTCCATAACTAGCAAAGAAGCCATCCCCGGGGAGGCGGGCGGGTTGTGAGAATATCTGCCTGCTGTCCCTGGATAACACCTGTTACGGTAAGTAACTGTGCTTTATCCCAGGACAAGCAGGCAGCATATTCTCACATGTGGGTGACCTCCAAGCCAACCAAAAAAGGGCAGGTGGGAGGATGGCAAATTAGGAAAACAGGTTACGTAACACCGACTGGCCAAACCGGCCATCGCTTCTGGACAAAGTGTCCAGACAGTAGTGGGAGGTGAACGTATGAATCGAAGACCAAGTGGCAGCTTTACATATGTCCTCCATCGGAGTATCTCGGAGGAAAGCAACCGAAGCTGCCATCGCCCGGACCTTATGCCCCGTGACTCGACCCGGGAGCGTAAGACCAGCCTGAGCGTAGCAAAAAGAAATACAAGCAGCCAACCAGTTGGACAAGGTGCGCTTCGAAACAGGATGTCCTAAACGATTAGGATCGAAGGACAAAAACAATTGGGGAACCTTCCTATGAGACCTGGTACGTTGGAGATAAAAAGCCAACGCCCTCTTACAGTCAAGTGTGTGGAGCGCCGTCTCGCCAGGATGGGAGTGGGGCTTAGGAAAGAACACAGGAAGGACAATGGACTGATTGAGGTGGAAATCAAACACAACCTTAGGTAAAAATTTAGGATGGGTGCGGAGAACCACCTTATCATGATGAAACACAGTAAAAGGCGGGTCCGCAACCAAAGCTTGCAGCTCACTAATCCATCGAGCAGATGTGAGGGCAATCAGAAAAACCACCTTCCAAGTAAGAAATTTTAGAAGAGACTTGTCGATAGGCTCAAAGGGAGGTTTCATCAATTGAGCTAAGACAACATTCAAATCCCAAACGACGGGAGGAGGCTTCAGAGGGGGACAAACATTGATTAGCCCCTTCATGAAACGTGTCACCAGAGGATGAAGCGAAAGAGAACGGCCGTCCAAGTTTCGATGGAAGGCCGAAATGGCACTGAGATGTACCCGAACAGATGTCGTCTTCAGGCCGGAATTAGACAGATGTAACAAATAGTCCAGTACCGAAGACACCGGGACCGAATCCGGATCCAGATGACGCGAGGAACACCAGGAGGAAAATCTGGTCCATTTCTGGGAATAACAAAGCCTGGTCGAAACTTTGCGTGAGGCTTCCAAAACTTCCCTCACCGACTGAGAAACCGGGACCGAAGTCAAGGGGCAAGGAACCAAGCGGTCAGGTGTAACGACTGAAGATTGGGATGCAACAGTGAACCTCGACTCTGAGATAGCAGAGAGGGAAACACCGGCAGAAGCAGAGGCTCCCTGACACTGAGTTGAAGAAGCAGGGAGAACCAGTGTTGACGAGGCCACCGAGGCGCAATGAGAATCATAGTGGCTCTGGATGATTTGAGACGAACCAACGTTCTCAAGATCAGAGGAAACGGAGGAAACGCATAAAGGAACCTCTCTCCCCAGTCGAGAAGAAAGGCGTCCGCTTCTAGACGGTCCGGGGAATACATCCGAGAACAATAAAGGGGTAGTTTGCGAGTGTCCGGAGAGGCAAACAGATCCACCTGTGGAGTCCCCCAGCGGTGGAAGACCTCGCGCAGGACTCTGGAGTTGAGTGACCACTCGTGCGGCTGGAGAAGCCGACTGAGTTTGTCTGCCAAGCAGTTCTGTTCTCCCTGGATATAGACCGCCTGCAGGAAGATGTTCTGGGAGACCGCTCATTCCCAAAGGCGCAGAGCTTCCTGGCAGAGGGACCAAGAGCCCGTCCCACCTTGCTTGTTCACATAATACATGGCCACCTGGTTGTCCGTTCGAACTAGGACTACCTGATCTCGGAGTAGGTGGCAGAACGCTCGAGCCGCCAGAAAAATGGCACGGAGCTCCAACACATTGATGTGACAGAGGCGATCCTCCGCCGACCACAGGCCCTGGGTCTGCAGACCGTCTAGGTGGGCCCCCCACGCGTACTCCGAGGAGTCCGTGGTCAGAACCTTGCGCGGAGGAGGGACGAGAAAGAGCAAACCCCCAGAAAGATTCGAAGAGTCGGTCCACCAACGGAGCGAGCGTCTCAAAGAAGGAGTCACCGCTATGCGACAAGAGACAGGATCGCACTCCTGGCGCCACTGAGAGGCCAGAGTCCACTGAGGAATCCTCAGGTGCAGTCTGGCGAATGGAGTGACATGGACCGTAGACGCCATGTGGCCCAGAAGCATCATCATGCGCTGAGCCGACACCACAGGTAGCTGAGAGATCAGACGGGCCAACCGAACCAAAGCCTCCAAACGAGGAGGAATGAACGGAGGCGAACAGTGTCCAGCACCGCGCCTATGAACTGAAGTGATTGGGCCGGGCACAACTGTGACTTGGGAAAATTTACTTCGAACCCCAGTCGCTGAAGGAAGATGATAGACTGTAGGGTCGCTGAGATAACCCCCTCCCTGGTCGGGGCCTTGATCAGCCAATCGTCCAGGTACGGGAAGACCTGAAGCCCCCGAGACCTCAGGGCTGCAGCGACCACCACCATACACTTCGTAAAGACTCGAGGGGACGAAGCCAGGCCGAAGGGGAGGACCCTGTACTGCAGGTGTAGCTCGCCCATCTGGAACCGTAAGAATTTGCGGAAGGTGGGGTGCACCGGAACATGAGTGTACGCTTCCTTCAGGTCCAGGGAGCACATCCAGTCCCCTTCCTCCAAGAGTGGATATAATACCGGAAGTGACAACATCCGGAACTTCTCCCGGACAAGGAACTTGTTGAGTTTTCTGAGGTCTAGGATGGGGCGTAAGTCCCCGGTCTTTTTTGGGACCAAAAAGTAACGGGAGTAAAACCCCCGCCCCCGCTGACCGGGGGGTACCGGTTCCACCGCCCGAAGCTTCAACAAGGCCCTGGCCTCGGCCATGAGGATGGGGAGCTGGGTCCGATTGTATGGGCAAGCCCCTGGTGGCTGTTCCGGCGGCGCCGACAAAAAGTTGAGAGAGTAGCCCTCGGAGACGGTCCGGAGCACCCAAGCGTCGGATGTTATCTCGGTCCAAGCCGTATAAAAGGACCGGAGTCGACCCCCTATTGGAAGGGGGTCCGGCGCGATCGCGGAGGAGGGCCGGCCCCATCCGCATAGCCCGTCAAAAGGACGGCGCTGGTTTGGACGGGCCCTGCACTGGAGCTTTCGTCTGCCCCCCCTTCCCTGCTGAGGTGGGCGCCGAGGCGGCGGCCTAGAAAAACCGGGGTCGACTTTTGTGGGTACCGCCTCGGGGGAGGCCGGAAAGGTTTCTGCGGCGGGGCCCGAGGCTTCGGACGGACCAAGGAGGCCAACGAGCGCTCCTGCTCCGACAACCACTTGGTCGCCGCCTCTAGGGATTCATCAAATAACTCGGACCCCACGCAAGGTAAGTCTGCAAGACGTTCTTGTAGGTTTGGGTCCATATCGAGGGTGCGTAGCCACGCCAAACGGCGCATAGCCACCGCAAATGCCGACACCCCCGATACCAGCTCAAACGCATCGTACACAGCGTGAAAAAGGTACAAGCGTAATTGAGACAGGTTGGACATAAACCTGTCAAACCCTTCCTTGCGGGAGTCCGGCAAGGCGTCGCGGTACTGGGGCAGATCCTTTACCATGCCATGCAGATAGGAGGAGAAGGTAAAGGCATAATTTAAAACCCTGGTAGCCATGAGGGAGTTCGAATAGAGGCGACGACCAAACTTGTCCAGGGTCCGACCTTCCCTGCCGGGCGGGACCGCCACAGAAACTCGGGAGGGTTGTGTCTTTTTGAGGGCAGACTCGACCAGCAAAGACTGGTGGGAGAGTTGAGCCTTCTCGAACCCCTTGGGTGGTATCGTCCTGTACTTGGACTCATCTTAGACGGAACCGCCATGACTGTAAGAGGGGAAGTCAGGTTCCTAAGCCAGGTCTGATGAAGGACCTTATTCAAGGGTAGCCGAGGGGTCTCCCTAGGGGGAGTGGGAAGGTCCTGCTCCTCGAGGAACTCCTTTGTATATTGAGATCCAGCCATGAGGTCCAGACCCAAGGCACGCGCCATGTCCTGCACAAAGCTGGAGAAGGAGGACGGTCTGGCAGGCGGCGAGGGGGTTCTCGACCTCTCCGCCGAACAGAAGGGGGAAGCCTCGTGGGAATATCGTGGTTCCCTACCGGACCCCGAGCCCCAAGAGGCCAGATCCAATGGCCTCGAGGGGGTCGGGGAACCCCTTTGCCTCGAAGAACCCCTGGGAGAAGTCCCAGGCGTCCGAGGGACCGAGGCACGCCCCCTTCTCCTCGGCGAGGAGTCACGGGAACCCCCTCTCGCAGGGGAACGGAGAAGCCTCGGGTTATCGAGGCGAAGCTCCGAGACCCGCAATGCCTCGCCCCCGAGCGGCGAGGAGCGACCACGTCGTCGAGGAGAGCCTCGCGAACGCTTAGGCTTCCTCGGGCGACGCCTCGCCCGAGGCCGGCCCGAGGGCGAGGAACCCCGGGAGGACCTCGAGGAGGAGGAAATCCGTCTCACCCTGTGTACCTTGTCCCGGGGCCGTACGCTGCTCACCGGCGGGGCCCCTGAGGCCGAGGTCGAGACCGAGGTCGCCGAGGTCAGTGCCCCCGAGGTCAAAGCAGTCGAGGTCGCAACCCGCTGCAGATGTTCTAGGGCCCCAGACAGCTCCGAGGCAATTAATGCTCGGAGCAGGTCCTGGAACGCCGGGATCCCGACCATGGTAGGCAGGTCTGAGGCCGGGGGATGCTCCCTGGAGAGCGACCTCGGTCTCGAGTATTCCCTCCTGAGACTCCTGAGGAGGATGCAAAGGTGCACGCATCCTGAAAAATGTTCACAGCCCGCTGACTTGATAGTATAGCGCCTACTCCCTCATGAGAAAGCCTGACGAGGCCTTGGAAGAAGTCAAGATCCCCTCAGAATGAAGTGCAAAAGGTCAGTAAACGGCAGGATGAGCACCGTAGTAACTTTAAGAAGAAAGAAATCCTCCTAGGAAAAATCAAGGTTCGTAATGTAACCCATGAAAACAGTACTAACTCCATGCAACATGAGCGAAATACGTATGGCCTTTAAAGGGAATACATACTAGATGCAATCAAGATGCTGTTATCTACCGCCCTTTGGAAAACAACAGCATCTTAACAGGTATCAGACAAAAGCGTCGTGACCTGCCCATACGCAGCTCCCTGTCCACGAGAAAGCTGAAAGAGCTGACAGCGGAAGAAATGACCCCCACAAAGTGCAGCAACGGTCATAAAACGAGCTGGAGGACAATCACAATTTCAGCAAAGAAGAAAGGAACACTCCTGGTTCATGGCAGCCAGGGGAAAAGGAATCCTCGAAGAACCATGCGAACAAGGGGGGGGGCTATGTACCCTATGACAGGAGAAGACGGTAGCCTCATAAGTCTATGTAGTATTGCGGAAAACACAGGACTTTGCATCGCGCCAGATACCAAACAAAATCTAGTCCTGCCCGTGGGAAAAGGCCAGGTGCCACCAGGCCACTCAACTCCACCCGCAGAGTGTAGCCCAACAGGAAATCCAACATTCTAGGACCACGAATCATTGCTATAGCGCCACCAGACACCACTAGCATGGCCCCAGGGCGCAAAGAAGAGGAAAATAGACAAACATAATAATCCTCACCAGTGCTGCCCATAGACACAGAGAAGGAACCCATCTCATTATGAACCCCGAAAGTACCAAAGAGATACCCGCAATAAGCACAGAGCACTCTCCTGTCGTTGCCAAAAATGGTCAGCCATTGCCCGACGCCGACTCAGGACAGAGACAAGTCCAGACTGGACGGGAAAACTGGGCGGGAGAAAATTCTGTCTCAGAAGCGCCAGTACAGAGCATATGAACAATAAAGCAGATAAATGATACAAGAATGGAGAAACATCGACAGGGAGCTCGACCGCGGCAACATCGCAAACTAGAAACGAACCTTCCGATGCAACCGACCCCGAATACCTCGACGCCGTGTGACACGCTAGGCAGAAGTCAGTTGAAAACACAAACCGCCTGAACGCTGCGGCGTTCCCGCCAATGCAGGATCACAAGCACAAGTCCCTTGCCCACTATAAGCTAACTGTTCCAGAAATAACAGACCCGGAACAAAGCAAATAATATCCACCCAGTCGTGGCAGAAACCGTCCCCAGGCAGGCTCGGAGAAAACTCAGTGAACCTCGTGGCGGTTCTTGTAGCGCAGAACACCAAGCGCGCAGCTCCCGGGGCTGGAAGGTGTGTTCCCAATCAACAATGAGTCGCCATAATCTTGGACCCAGTCGATTAAGCTGCGGCTGTGTTCCACGCGGAGCAAAGGCAGCCGCAAGGAGAACCCAACGAACACAGTTGTGCTTCCTCCATATCAGACACAAGCGCGCGGCCTCCGCAGGCGGGAAAGCACCGGCTCCTACAATGGAGCTCGAATAACCCATCCGGAGCCGTTCACCAAAGCACTCCCACACACTGCAACACTCGCCCGCCGGATACCCCATCATATCCATTGCCCCACGAAGTCCGGCTTATGTGTGAACACCACCGAACCCACAGGTCTAACACAAAAAAAAGAAAAGGGCAAATACTCACAACCTCACTGTTAGTGCCGGTAGATGCCGGCAAATGATCAGCCGGTAAATGCTCAGCACAAGTAGGGCAGAACAGTCAAGTAGGAACTGGAGTCTCTCTCTTTTTTTTTTTTTTTTTTTTTGAAATGAAGGGAAAGAAGAAAAAAATACGAGACTCAGTCAAACCCTCTATCACTGGAGGGAGGGTGAGGCAGGGACCTGGGGGGGCCCAGGTGTAACCCCTAAAGCCGGCACCGTTCAGCCGGACACCCCTGTCTCACTGAAGAGGAAACCTCAACAGGAGAAATAAGGTTCCAGTCACAGCCAGAATCCAGGAGCTAGTTGAATAGCGACTTTCACCTGCTGGGAGATAGAAAATACTGGATAAACAGGAGGAGTGCCAGCCAATAGGACCACCTGTTAATCAGTTTCTCTATCTCCGCCTACTGGTAGATGTGGGCTATCCCATTGGTCTCTGGATTCATCTGCTGTTGTTGCTAGGGAAATACAGTTATATACAGTAAACACACACAGATGCCCCATGCCTCAGTTGTCAGCATCACTGTGCCATCCAGTTGGGGATAATACATTAGTAAGATTCTTCCTTTGCTATCTGGGACTTTAGATTGTAAGCTCTTCTCAGCAGGGACCATCTATTGAATGTTAAATGTACAGCGCTGTGTACGCCTTTCAGAACTATAGAAATGATAAATAGTAGTAGTAGTAGTAAGACACATCTAAGGAATGCCCAAAACATAAAGCAAGTGACAGAGGAGAACAGAAACACACACTAATGAACAAGTGGAGTAGTCTAATATTGTTGGAGCACAAAGCTGAAAACCAGGGAAGCCCCCTTCAAATCCTGCTGCTGCTCCTCCTTGTGATCTTGGGCAAATCATTTAACCCTCCACTGCCTTAATTTCAGACTGTAAGCCCTCCAGGGTCAGAAAAATATCTACTGTACCTGATTGCAGCTCACTTTGAGCTACTATTGAAAAAGGTGTGAACTACATCCAAATTAATACAAACCCTAATCAATAATTGTGGAAATATGGCTATTATAGATCTAACATGAGCAAATAGTATTCCACAAGATACTTTTATATAAAAGATATAGTGAGATTCATTTCAGTTGCATTAGTGAAAAAGGGCTATGATACCAGCAACCAAAGCATGAGATATCTATAAGTAGTGATATAGCTATGAATACCAATTATATTAACCCCCCCCCACACACACACACACACAAAACAAAAAACACAAACTTCTTGGTATTTTACTTTTTTAAAAAAATTTATGGTAAATATGTAGTATAGTGTCTTCTATAATTAGTTGGGTTTTTTAACTAAAAATCTTGCCATAATCGAGTTAGTGTTTACATTTACATCAACCCAACAACAGCAAGCACATAAAATCACAACAGAATACATTTTTTTATAAGTTTATTGTGCTTTTAAATTATTCTTTCATTCAACAAAATTTTGGATAGAAAACTATATATAAGCAGTTGAAAATAGCTGTCAGGGGAACTGATGGAACCAATTTGGTTTGGGGAAAATCCTGTGAAATGACAAACAGTTGGAAAATGGACCAGACCAGAGGTTAAAGAAAAATAATCACCCCTGCTGCCTCCCAAAAAGCACAAAGCATTTCTATGGGAGAAGCAGTCCAGCTCTTATAGCACTAACGCAATGAAATATAGTAGGTAGGGACTAGGGGCAAGATTCTGAAAAGTTTAACACCGTCGCTAAACTGTTTTCCAGCGGTTTAGCCTGTATGCAGTTTAGTGACGGATTATCAAAACGGATTATCTCCATCTATAGCGAGGTTTCTATAGGTCTCCAACACAGACATGGAAATGGGCTCTTCAACATTGAAATGAGCTCTCTGATGGATTCTTTAAAAATGCCGAGCCATTTTCAAAAAGCAGCATTGGCTTTTGGCGACAAAAAAAAGCTACTGGTCCAGGAATGCCAGTCAGTGTCAGAGACTGCTAGAAAGCCCTGTGTTGTGATGTAGCGGGAGAAATGCCCACTCTCCTGCTGCCGGGGGATGGTCTGGTCAGGTAAAGTGCAGCAGGAGAGATGCCCACTCTTCTCCTGCTTCACTAAATAAAATAAATCTAAGTGCCAGTCCACCCCGGCAGGCTTCCTTCACATGGTCTGGTCATGTGACGACTTCAGACCTTTTTGTTCTTTGTTGTATTGTATTTACAGACTATATTGTGTAAGCAGATTCCTCTGCGGGTAGATGTTCTGCTCTTTTCTCCAGTTGTATCTTTGGGTTTGTCTAGAGGGGAAAATTTGTTGCTGCAAAAAAGCACAGTTACTTACCGTAACAGGTGTTATCCAGGGACAGCAGGCATATATTCTCACATGTGGGTGACGTCATCTACGGAGCCCCAGCGCGGACAGCTTTTCAAGCAAACTTGCTAGAAGTTTCAAGTTTGCACACTGCACCACGCATGTGTCTGCTTCCTCGCCCACTAGAGGGCGCGTTCCACCTCGTGGTCCTCAGTTCCATCACTAGCAAAGAAGCCATCCCCGGGGAGGCGGGTGGGTTGTGAGAATATATGCCTGCTGTCCCTGGATAACACCTGTTACGGTAAGTAACTGTGCTTTATCCCAGGACAAGCAGGCATGATATTCTCACATGTGGGTGACCTCCAAGCCAACCAAAAAAAAAGGGCAGGTGGGAGGATGGCAATTTATGAAAACAGATTACGTAACACCGACTGGCCAAACCGGCCATCGCTTCTGGACAAAGTGTCCAGGCAATAGTGGGAGGTGAACGTATGAACCGAAGACCAAGTGGCAGCTTTACAAATGTCCTCCATGGGAGTAGATCGGAGGAAAGCAACCGAAGCTGCCATCGCTCGGACCTTATGCCCCGTGACACGCCCCGAGAGCGGGAGACCAGCCTGAGCGTAGCAAAAAGAAATGCAAGCAGCCAACCAGTTGGACAAGGTGCGTTTGGAAACCGGATGTCCTAGACGATTAGGATCAAAGGACAAAAACAATTGAGGAACCTTCCGATGAGACTTGGTACGTTGGAGATAAAATGCCAACGCCCTCTTACAGTCAAGAGAATGGAGCGCCGTCTCGCCAGGATGGGAGTGGGGCTTAGGAAAAAACACAGGAAGGACAACGGACTGATTCAAGTGGAAATCCGATACAATCTTTGGCAAAAATTTCGGATGCGTGCGCAAGACCACCTTGTCATGGTGGAACACCGTGAAAGGAGGATCCGCAACCAAAGCTTGCAACTCACTAACCCTTCGAGCCGATGTGAGAGCAATCAGGAAAACCACCTTCCAAGTAAGGAATTTGAGAAGGGATACGTCCATAGGCTCAAAGGGAGGTTTCATCAGTTGAGCCAGGACAACATTCAAATCCCAAACAACAGGAGGAGGCTTCAGAGGGGGACAAACATTGATTAGCCCCTTCATGAACCGTTGCACCATAGGGTGAAGCGAAAGAGCACGACCATCTAAGTGCCGGTGAAAAGCTGAAATGGCACTGAGATGTACCCGGACAGATGTCGTCTTCAGGCCTGATTTAGACAAATGTAACAAGTAGTCTAAAACCGAAGCCACCGGGACAGAATCAGGATTCAGATGTCGCGAGGAACACCAAGATGAAAATCTGGTCCACTTTTGTGAATAACAAAGCCTGGTCGAGACCTTGCGTGAGGCTTCCAAAACCTCCCTCACTGACTGAGAGACGTGTAGTGAAGTGAAGGGGAAAGGAACCAAGCAGTCAGGTGCAAGGACTGCAGATTGGGATGCAACAGCGAACCCCGACTCTGAGATAGCAGAGAGGGAAACACAGGCAGAAGCAGAGGTTCCCTGACACTTAGTTGAAGAAGCAGGGAGAACCAATGCTGACGAGGCCACCGAGGCGCAATGAGAATCATCGTGGCGGTGGATGACTTGAGACGTACCAACGTTCTCATGATCAAGGGAAAAGGAGGAAACGCATACAGGAACCTCCCCCCCCAGTCCAGAAGGAAGGCATCCGCCTCCAGACGGTCCGGGGAATACATCCTCGAACAATATAGGGGCAGTTTGTGAGTCTCCGAGGAGGCAAACAGGTCCACCTGCGGAGTCCCCCAGCGGTCGAAGACCTCGCGCAGGACTCTGGAGTGGAGAGACCACTCGTGCGGCTGAAGAAGCCGACTGAGCTTGTCTGCCAAGCAGTTTTGGTCTCCCTGAATATAGACCGCCTGCAGGAAGATGTTTCGGGAGATTGCCCACTCCCAAAGGCGAAGCGCCTCCCTGCAGAGGGGCCAAGAGCCCGTCCCACCTTGCTTGTTGACATAGTACATCGCTACCTGGTTGTCCGTGCGAACTAGGACTACCTGATCGCGAAGAAGGTGGTCGAATGCACGAACCGCCATGTAAATGGCTCGCAATTCCAGCACATTGATGTGACATCGACGGTCCTCCGACGACCACAGACCCTGGGTCCGCAGTCCGTCCAGATGGGCCCCCCACGCATACTCCGAAGAGTCCGTGGTCAGGACCCTGCGAAAGGGAGGGGCCAGAAAGAGCAACCCCCCGGAAAAATTGGAACAATCGGTCCACCAACGGAGCGACCGTTTCAAAGAAGGAGTGACCGTAATGAGGCGGGACACCGGATCGCAATCCTGACGCCACTGGGAGGCCAGGGTCCACTGAGAGATTCTCAGGTGCAGTCTGGCAAACGGGGTGACGTGGACCGTCGATGCCATGTGGCCCAGAAGCATCATCATGCGCTGGGCCGATACCACCTGCATCTGCGAAACCCACCGCCCCAGCCGAACCAAGGCCGCCAAGCGAGGCTGCGGGAGGTACGCACGTCGGCTCACAGTGTCCAGCACTGCGCCTATAAATTGAAGGGACTGGGCCGGCTGCAACTGCGACTTGGGGAAATTCACCTCGAACCCCAGTCGTTGGAGGAAGGCGATAGACTGTCGGGTCGCTGAGATAACCCCCTCCCTGGTCGTGCTTTTGATCAGCCAATCGTCCAGGTAGGGGAAAACCTGAAGGCCCCGATTTCTTAGGGCTGCCGCGACCACGACCATGCACTTCGTAAAGACTCGAGGGGACGAAGCTAGGCCAAAAGGCAGGACCCTGTACTGAAGGTGCAAGTCCCCCACCTGGAACCTCAAGAACCTCCGGAAGGCAGGATGCACGGGAACATGAGTATATGCCTCCTTCAGATCGAGGGAGCACATCCAGTCCCCTTCCTCCAAGAGAGGGTATAGAACCGGGAGAGACAGCATTCGAAACTTCTCCCGGACCAGGAATTTGTTGAGCTTTCTGAGGTCCAGTATAGGGCGCAGGTCCCCGGTCTTTTTCGGGACCAGAAAGTAGCGGGAGTAAAACCCGGTCCCCCGCTGATCTGCGGGAACTGGTTCGACCGCCCGAAGCTTCAACAGGGCCCGGGCCTCGGCCAGCAAGATGGGAAGCTGGCTCCGATTGAAAGTGGAAGGTCCCGGGGGCATATCCTGTGGCACAGACAAGAAATTGAGAGAGTAGCCCTCGGAGACGGTCTGGAGCACCCAGGCGTCTGATGTAATTTCGGTCCAGGCTGGGTAAAAGGACCGAAGACGCCCCCCTATAGGCAGGGATTTCTGAGCGGTCGCGGAGGGGAACCCGCCCCATCCGCTCAGCCCGTCAAAAAGAAGGCGCGGGCTTGGAAGGGCCCTGCGCCGGAGCTTGCGTTTGTCCCCCTCTGCCCCTCTGAGCCTGGCGTCTAGGTGGCGGTCTAGAAAAGGCGGGAGTAGATTTTTGGGGGTACCGCCTCGGGGGAGGGCGGAAGGGTTTCTGCGGCGGGGGTCTAGGCTTGGGCCGGACCAAGGAGGCCAACGAGCGCTCCTGCTCAGACAACCTCTTGGTCGCCGCCTCTAATGACTCGTCAAAAAGTTCGGACCCCACACAAGGCAAATCTGCCAGGCGATCCTGCAGGTTTGGGTCCATGTCGAGGGTGCGAAGCCAGGCCAGACGGCGCATGGCCACCGCGAGGGCCGACACCCTCGAAACCAGCTCAAAAGCGTCGTACAAGGCGTGAAACAGGTACAACCGCAGTTGAGACAGGTTGGACATGAATGTATCAAAACCTGCCTTCTGGGAGTCCGGTATGGAGTCACGAAACTGAGGGAGGTCCTTCACCATACCTCGGAGATAGGAGGAAAAGGTGAATGCATAATTTAGCACCCTGGTGGCCATCAGGGAATTGGAATAAAGGCGACGGCCAAACTTGTCCAGGGTTCGGCCCTCCCTACCAGGTGGAACCGCCGCAGAAACCCGGGAAGGCTGAGACTTTTTAAGGGCAGATTCTACCAGCAAAGACTGGTGGGAGAGCTGCGCCTTGTCGAACCCCTTAGCCGGCAGCGTCCTGTATTTGCCCTCCATCTTGGACGGGACTGACGTGACCGTAAGAGGGTTTGACAAATTTTTTAACCAAGTCTGCAGGAGGACCTTATTGTATGGGAGCCGAGGAGCCTCCCGAGGTGGAGTTGGAAGGTCCTGCTCCTCAAGGAACTCCTTAGAATACTGGGATCCGACCGAAAGGTCCAGCCCGAGGGCCTTGGCCATGTCCTGCACAAAAACCGAGAATGAGGACGGTTTAGCAGGTGGGGAAGGAGATCTCGACTTTTTCGCCGAGGAAACCGGAGAGGCCTCGTGCGAATAATACAAGGGATCTCTCCCTGACCCCGAGCCCCACGATGTCCTCTCCACAGGCCTCGAGGGGGTAGGAGAACGAGTCCGCCTCGACGAGGCCCGGGGCGAAGACCCCGGGGTCCGGGGGACGAGGGCCCCCTCCCGTTTCCTCGGCGAGGAAGAACGGGACACCCGACGCGCCGGGGAGCGGAGAAGCTTCGGATTGTCAATGCGCAACTCCGACACCCGCAACGCCTCGCCCCCGATCGGGGAAGACCGACCGCGCCCTCGAGGCGAACCCCGTGAGCGCTTCGGCTTCCTCGGCCGGCTCGGCCGGCGCCTCGACCGAGTCCGAGGCGAGGGCGAAGACCCCCGGGAGGACCTCGAGGACGATGAGGAGGAAATGCGGCGGACCCGACGCACCTTGTCCCGGGGCCGCACGCTACGCTCCGGCTGATCCCCCGCGGTCGATGGTAAGACCGAAACCGAGGCCGAGGCCGAGGCCGAGGCGGGCGGAGCCTCGACAGCCGAGACCGAGGTCGGAGGAGCCCCGGTCTCCGAGGTCGAGGGAGCCCCGGCACCCGAGGCCGAGGTCGCCGAGGCCGAGGTCGCCGAGGCAACAGCCGCCGGGGTCGAAGCCCGTTGCAGCTGTTCCAGGGCCCCCGACAGCTCAGTTGATATGAGCGCTCTGAGGAGCTCCTGGAAAGCCGGGATCCCGACGAAGGTCGGGAGGTCCGAATCCGGGGCATGCTCCCTGGAGGGCGACCTCGGTCTCGAGTGTTCCCTCGGGGCTTGCACGGGCGGGGCCCGAGGCGGGGCCGAGGACGACCCACCCGCCTTGGTCGAAGCAGAGGACGGCTTCTTTGCAGACCCTGTAGGGGATGGAAAGGAGGACTTACCCGAGGTAGCCTTCGTTCCCGAGGTCGACTTGGAAGTCGAAGGGCGAGGAGAGGCCGAGGGCCCCGAGGACGCCGAGGCCGAGGTCGAGGCCGGGGCCGAGGCCGAGGCCGACGTCGAGGCCTTTACCACGGGGTCCGCCTTAAACAACTCCGCCATTCTGGCCCTCCTGCGACGGAGAGCCCTGGGTTGAAACGTGGAACAACGATCGCACGAGGTGGTAGGGTGTTCCGGGCCCAGACAAACGATGCACCACCGGTGGGGGTCTGTAATAGAGAGCAGCCTCTCGCACCGGCTGCACTTTTTGAAGCCCGTTACAGGACGGGACATCAACGACGAAACTGGCCGGGAACGATCGACGTCCCGCGGCCACGGCTGCCGGGAGCCCCCGGAGCCCAACGAGAAGACAAAAATTTTTGTTTTTGATTTGAAAAGGAAAAGAACAGAAAAGAACAGAAATCAAAAAGCACAGCGACCGAAAAAATCAGACGCGGTGTCAGGAAGCAGCGACACAAAAAAGATTAGGAGCTCACAATCCACAGGGCTTACTGGCTCCGCGGAAAAAAATGAACTGAGGACCACGAGGTGGAACGCGCCCTCTAGTGGGCGAGGAAGCAGACACATGCGTGGTGCAGTGTGCAAACTTGAAACTTCTAGCAAGTTTGCTTGAAAAGCTGTCTGCGCTGGGGCTCCGTAGATGACGTCACCCACATGTGAGAATATCATGCCTGCTTGTCCTGGGATAAGCCTCCTTACTGGCTAGAAAATGTATTCTTTTGTTGTGGCGCCAGGTGGAGGTATCCACTATTACTATGTGGAGAAATAAAATATTCACATTATTAAAATTTGAATATCTGGATGTTCGCAGGCGTGGTCCAGATCAATGGAGGAAATTCTAGATAATCTGGGCTCATGTTTGGGATGGTCTGTCCCACAGAGCTACGAGTTCTCTTTTGAACTTTTGACACTGGAATGCTGGGGTGGGGGGTTAGGGAGGGCAGGGTCCTTTGGTGGGGAGGTTTAGATCTTTTAGGTCTCCGTGAAGGACTAACATGGATGTCCTTGCGTGTTCTGCTGTTGTATGAGATATTGTTATCGAGTTTGGTTTGTGATATATATAAAAAATTTCAATAAAAATGTAAATATGAAAAAAAAATTTAAATCCTGCTGTGACCTGACCCGAACGCCCCCCTCCCCCAACACACACACAGCAGGAGAGATGCCCACTCTCTCCTGCTGCACTAAACTACCCTCCATGACCCACCACTAGTAGTGACCCCCCTCTCCACCGCAACCCTCCCCCTTACCTGAATAAATAGGCCAAACGAAGGTGGACATCCTCATCGTAGCTGCTGCTGCGTCGTCTAAAATGGGGATGCACCGGAGGCTCTCATTGGCCCAGGGTGTTTAAGGCCCCTCCTATGGGAGAGATCTTAAACAACTTGGGCCATTCAGAGCCTCAGGCCCCTCCCAAGATGCATCGGGAAGGGTCCTAGAACTCCGATTGGCCCAGACATCCCACAGGTAGGGCCTAAGGCATCCGGTCCAATCAGAGCAGGAATTTTTTTTTTTTAAATTTAGTGCAGCAGGAGAGAGCGGGCATCTCTCTTGCTGCCAGGGGGGGGAGGGGGAAGGCGGTGGTTGGGTCAAGTAAAGTGCAGCAGGAGAGAGTGGGCATCTCTCCTGCTGCAGGTGGGGACGGTTGGGTTGTGGCAGAATTTTAGTGCAGCAGGAGGGGGCATCTCTCCTGCTGCAGGGGGGAGTCACAGCCAGGATTTTAGGGAAGTTGTGGTGTGATGTAGTGGCGAGAATGGGCATCTCTCCCACTACATCACAACACGGGGGCAGCAGAAGAGTGTGTATTTGTTTTATTGACAGCATTTTTTCTGCGCATGTGCCCATCAGCAGTGGGATTGTTGTGTTTTTGGAATTCTATACGCTGATGTTGTACATTTTATGATCTCATTTATTGCAAATCAATAAAAATGATTTAAACATAAATAAAGTATAGAGCAAAAAGACAAATAGAAGATTAGGTTTTACCTTCGATAATCTTCTGTTTGTCCCTGTAGGATTCTATATACTAGGTGTTCAATCCCAATCCACAAGTTGCAGAAATTCAACACTTTTCTGAGCACATACTCCTCCCCCTTAGACTGAGAGCTAGAGCCATATCCAGTTGAGTCCCAAAGCCAAGCAACATATCTCAACAAATCCATGAGAAGAGGGGTACAGGGGAAATTCCCTAGCAACAAAGAATTTCTGAACTGGTCTGCTCTGAAAAACATAAATAAGTAATAAACAGGCACAAAGGCAACTCAGAAAACCATTGAGGAACAGTGTAGAATTAACCTGCTGTCAGTGTTCCCGCTAAGCTGCGCTGGCGCACAAAATATTAGGTCGCAGCGCACAAGTTTCTCGTCACAGCGCAGGACCGGCAAGATTGACTCATTTGAACTTCTGCAAGATCAGCATCGGAAGCGTGCGCTGGGCCGGAGAGATCTTGGGGAGCCTCCGACAGTGGCTTTCTCCCCTCTCTGCAGCTCTCCTTTACTTCCCAGCGCAGCGATTCACGAAGGCAGCCTCGGGGCTTTTGCTGAGTCGCGGCTGCCTCTGATGATGCAACTTCCTCTTTCCTCAGAGGCGGCGCGACACAACAAAGGACCCGAGGCTGCCTTCGTGAATCGCTGCGCTGGGAAGTAAGAAGAGCTGCTGGGAGGGGAGAAAACCACTATCAGTCTGGGAAGCTGCTGGGCAGGGGAAAAAAGGGACAGCTGCTACTGGAAAGGGAGAAGGAGAGATGCTTCTGGGAGGGGAGGAGGGAAAGGAATCTGGGAAGCTGCTGGGCCAGGAAAAAAAAGGGATAGCTGCTACTGGAGAGGGAGAAGGAGAAGGAGAAGGAGAGATGCATCTGGGAGGGGAGGAGGGAAAGGAATCTGGGAAGCTGCTGGGCAAGGAAAAAAAGGGACAGCTGCTACTGGATAAGGAGAAGAAGGAGAGATGCTTCTGGGAGGGGAGGAGGGAAAGGAATCTGGGAAGCTGCTGGGCAAGGAAAAAAAAGGGACAGCTGCTACTGGAGAGGGAGACGGAGAGATGCTGCTGGGAGGGGAGGAAGGGAAGAGAGTTACTGCTGGACAGGAGGCTGGGAGAAAGAAAGAAAGGGGGCAGGCAGGGAAACAGAAGGAAAGAAGAGAAACAGAAAAAAAGAAAGAAAGGTCAGGGAGAGAGGAAGAAAAAGTTGGGGGAGGGAATGAGGTGTGGAGGAGAGAAAGCATACAGGCTGATAGAAGGGAAGAAAGATTGGATGCACAGTCAGAAGAAGAAAGTGCAACCAGAAATCACCAGACAAGGTAGGAAAAATGATTTTATTTTAAATTTAGCAAAGTGGAGGCAGTATTACCACAGTTTTCAAAGGAATTTGCCCAAATAACTTAATAGTTAACTGGGTAAATTCCCAGAGATGAAAACTTCCCTTCACTTACTATGCACAGTTCTGAATTTATATCTGCTGTCTATATTTTACAATATGGTCCCCTTTTACTAAACCGCAATAGTGGTTTTTAGCGCAGGGAGCCTATGAGCGTCAAGAGCAGTGCTGGGCATTCAGCGCAGCTCCCTGCGCTAAAAACTGCTATTGTGGTTTAATAAAAAGGATGGAGGGTATATTTGTCTATTTTTGTATGCTATAAAAACCAAATACAGAGAGAGACTGAGAGCTGTTGACGAAGAGCTACGTGTGTGTCTTTCTTCCATTCCAGCCAGAATATCAGCTTTGTGTTCAGCCAAACAGGCCCAGGTTTCGCACTGAATAAAGTATTTTATAATTTTTATAATTTTTATTTCATAATAAAGTAATTATAAAATACTTTCTTTGTGTTTATTTGATTCCTATTCAAGAGAATTACTTTATATATAGTCAATATAGGCAGAGAGTTAAATTTTTTAACATTTTCTAATGGTGGTGTGCCTCGTGATTTTTTTCATGAAACAAGTGTGCCTTTGCCCAAAAAAGGTTGAAAAACACTGGTCTAGAAATTGAAAGCATCAAACGTATTGTCTTCTGGACTGTTTTTAATTTACAGTTTACACATATGGATGTAACAGACATAACTACATTTGTTGTAAAACATTTATTAAGATATCATTTCATCCCTACAATTTCTGTGTTCTTAAAAATATTATTTAACGTTATTTAATTTAGCGTGTAGGCCTAAAATTCCTTTGAATACCTCGTCCTCATGTATCAGCAACTTTGACAACATATTTATTTGGCTCATAACTTGCTGGCGCCCGATATTTTTAGCTCACAGTGAAAAAAGTTTGCTCACAACACCCGCCCGCTTAGAGGGAACACTGCCTGCTGTATGCGCATACTCACAGAAACTACTCACAGGATCCAGCAACTGGCTGGAAAATCTTCAACCCTATAAGGAGAATAACCGAGGCAGAAAGCAGCAGGCTATTCCAAACCACTGAGTGAACACAGAGAAGGCGGGTCATATGGAATCCTACAGGGACTAACAGAAAGAAGGCACTTTGTGAATACTCTTGGAGATGAAGCGAGGCCGAATGGTAGAACTTTGTATTGAAAATGATGACCTACATGAAAACGAAGAAACTTTGTGGTCCAAATGGATGGGAATGTGTGTGTAGGTCTCTGAGGCCTAGAGAGTACAGCCAATTGTTTCAGAAGTAGGTATAGCATCCCCAGGGATAGCAGGCGAAACTTTTGACTAAATATTTGTTAAGAGCTCAGAGGTCAAGAATGGGACGAAGACCTCCCATCTTCTTTGGAATTAGGAAATACCGGGAGTAGAACCCCTGATTTTTCAGGGAAGGGACTACCAACTCTATGGCATTTAGTTGAAGAAGAGATTCAATTTCTTGAAGAAGGGACGTCTGTTGAAATGTGAAAGAGAACTCTCTTGAGAGGGTTGTCTGGAGGAATGGTGATAAAATGGAGAGTAACCCTCCTGTATGACTGAGAACCCAGGTGTCTATGGTAATGAGAGTCCAGCATTGATGATATAAAAGAAGTCAGCCTCTGATGGGTTAGGTGGCTGAGATGGGGTATATGCTCTCTAGAAGCATGTCAAAGAGACAGCTGTCTAAGGCGCTAAAGTCTGAGACTTCTGCAATTTCTGCCTCTTCTGTGGTGGGGGTTTGGAAGCCCCTTGGAGCCCCTTAAGGTGTTCCAGCTTTGTTCATGTCATGTAAGTATTTGAGTGGCAACCTTGACTTTGTCCCCAAAGAGTTCTTCACCAAGACAGGGAATGTTTGCTAGACAGACAATCTTGAACGTTAAAGACCATGCCAGAGACTCAGAGCCATGGAAGACATATCACAGCAATAGACATACTCTGGATGTCATATGAATCTGATTATTTGACTGGATAACCAGAGAATTAGATTGAGGAAGTGTGCTAGATATAATTTGCTTAGATTTCAAAAAAGCCTTTGACAAGTAGGAGCCTCATAGGAAGCTCTTGAACAAACTTGATCAGTTGAAGTTAGGACCCAATTTACCCCATATATCTTTAGAATATCTGCTTTGCTATCTTTGTAAGCTGATACTGGACATGTTTGTTACTGAATTTCAGTATACTTAAGTTAAACAAAAACCCAATTTGGTTGGCAGGTTATAAAGCTCTTCAGATCAAAGCACAAGATATTCTCTTGGTTTCTGCACATCAAGCAGTAAGAAACAGGCAAAACTGGAAGTCCAGAAATTCTATAAGTTTATTTTTTTTTTAAACTTAGTTACTAATACGGTAACTATGACCCACAATTGTAGGCTAAATCCAAAAATTTCATTAAGCCCCAGGACCTCTATCTAGCAACCGCCAAAAATTAGGAAAGGATTACCTTTTTCTCTCTGTGTAAGAGACACAGACCTGTGGCTACATATGGCCTCAAGAATATGAATGAATCAGACACAGAAAGGCTTCTTCTGCGATAAACTGAAGAATGTACAGTACTATTTACTAGCCAACCAGCCAATATGATCTGTAGATTTGATTGGATGATATACCTAAATAGCATTATTCAGCACAAATGACCAGGCCTTTGGTACTATTTTAAGCCAGCACTTTGCCCTACTTCTTACAGATTCCATTTCTCATCTATTATCCTTCCTTCTATGTTTCCTTACCAAAGGCAGAAAAACAGCATTACAAATAAACAAATTAAATGAAACAACTCTGTAAGACATTAATGCTCTAAGCAAGGATCACCAATTTGAGAGAATACAATAAAGGCATAAAATATGACAGTTTATACAGGTTTCACGTTTATTTAGTCTTGATATCCCGCTTTAATCAACATTCAACCTTAACAACTTAGGCACATGACTATGAAATGCAAGTATCAGTGGGTGGGGAGAGAAAATTTTTCCCCAGGTGAGCTACAAAAGATTAAGTTTATTCTTATTCTAGGCTTTTACCTCAATGGAGCCAAAAACATTGTCCTAGAAGTGGAGGAGATGAGAGCATTCCAAGGAGAGGAAGAACCAAAGCTTGAAATCCACAAAAATACTGGATCTGTGACCACTAGGAGGCATAAGGTAGTGGTAGTTGGCGATTCCTGATTCCCTTCTGAGGGGTACAGAAACTTCCATCTGCAGATCGGACATGATGTCACGAGAGGTATGCTGTCTGCCTGGTGCCAAAATCCAAGATGTTACGGAGAGCTTGCCGAGACTCATCAAGCCTGATGACTTATCTGATGCTGCTCATCCACGTTGGCACTAAATGATACTTCCTGGTACTCCTGCGAATGTATCAAAAGCGACTTTGTGGCTCTGCGAGAGAAGGTGAAGCAGATAGGTGCACAAGTGGTATTCTCGTCCATCCTCCCTCTCGAGGGTAAAGGCCAGGGCAGAGAAGCTCGCATCCTGTAGATGAATGCATAGCTATGTGGATGGTGTCAGAGAGCATTTTGACTACCTGGACCATGGGATGATTTTCCAAGGGCTGCTGAGTAGATATGGTGTGCATCTATCAAAGAAGGGAAGAAGCGTCTTTGACAGCAGGCTGGCTAATCTACTGAAGAGGGCTTTAAACTAGAAGTAAATAAATCACTGAATACCTCTACATCAGTGGTCTCAAACTCGACCCCTTTGCAGGGCCACATTTTGGATTTGTAGGTACTTGGAGGGCCTCAGAAAAAAAAAAAGTTAATGTCTTATTAAAGAAATGACAATTCTGCATGAGGTAAAACTCTTTATAGTTGATAAACCTTTCCTTTTGGCTAAATCTTAATAATAATATTATCATTTATAGCTAAAGAGAAATATGATCAAGAAACGGTTTTATTTTACTTTAGTGATTATGATAAACATACCGAGGGCCTCAAAACAGTACCTGGCGGGCCACATGTGGCCCTCAGGCTGCAAGTTGAAATCACTGCTGTACATGGATGGGAAAAGGGGGAAATGTCTGGAAAGCAGTATTAGAGAATGACACCGGGAAAAAAAAATCTGTCGACGTCACTGCCCTGTCACCGGACCACCGTCCCTTCACCGCCCCGTCCCATTCCCCGCAGCATCCACCCTTCCCTCCTGCCACCACACCACCCTTCAGCAGCCCGAGAATCTCCCTCCCTCCCCCTTACCTTCGCAGCACATTAGTAAAGAAACTTAAGGGAGGGAAGGTGCGTGGTCACCGATCGCGTGCAGCCCCCCCTCCCTACCTATGGCCAAATCTATCTCCCTCCCTCCTCCTTACCTTCACGGCGCTTTTGGTAAAAAACTTACAGAAGCCAGCGAAGCCTGCCTGCCGTCGCATGTGTGTGGGAAGAAGCTTCTCCTCTAGATGCAACTTCCAGGGGTAAGGGAGGGTAGGATCCTGAGGTTTGATAGGGGGGAGGGTATATTTTGGGGTTCTGAAATACAGTTACTGTATGATTATAATGATTAACATATTAAAGGGTTAAAATGAATAACTAATTACATTTGAATTGGGTTGGGGGAAGGAAATGTATTGTAATATTTATTTGTTAGTATACAATGCTATCTTGAAGCCAATTGTATGTATATTTTCAAAGTACTGTTTTTGAATGGAAAATTAATAAAAGATTTAAAAAAAAAAAAAAAAATGAGAAGCTTCCGCCCACACACACACAACTGCAGGCAGGCAGGCTTCGCCGGCTTCTGTAAGTTTTTTACGAAAGCGCTGTGAAGGTAAGAGGGAGGGAAGGAGATAGATTTGGCCGGAGGGAGGGAGGGAGCCGGGTGCAATCGGTGACTGCGAGCCTTCCCTCCCTTAATTATGGGGACAAGGCCATTCACCGTTCCACGGGGCGGTGTATGGCCTTGTCCCCGTGCCCGCAGTGAGCACTTTTCCCCTCCCCACCCTTTCGGCGGGTTACCCACGGCTAGCCGCGGGTAACTGCCACCATGTCATTCTCTAAGCAATATATACTAACGCTCAAAGTATGGGAAACAAGAATCTGGATCTAGAAGCTTTGATGGAAGAAGATGAGTTGGATATAGTGGCGATCATGAATACGTGATTCACAGAGAACCATGACTGGGATGTAGTTATACCGGGCTATAATCTGTTCAGGAAAGACAGGGTAGGAAGAAAGAAGGGGGAGAAGCGTTAATTTTTCTTTCCTATTTAAAATGAAGTTCTTTTATATATTTGGAAAGTTATATTGTAAACCTCTTCGATCCTTTTTGGCCGTATAGTGGTATATAAAGATTTTAATAAACATAAACAAACATATGTTAAAGATCATAATAAACTAACAACTGGGGAGATATACAATATTATTCTGTGATGATTATTGAATCACCTTTCAAATTTATCATAGCTCTATTATTATAAATATAATAAAATTTAAGTATAATTATTGTGAAGTGTTCAGACCAATAACCATAGATTCAGTGATCTCACCAAACTGGGGTATAATCGGGACCATCATATCACTTCCAATGTCCCTTTGCCATCCTGCTCCATTGATATAATACAATAGATCTTACTATGTATGCAGATAATAAGGTAGATTTCACTTATCTTGAATGTAACTTCAATGGGCTTGGCGGCTATCTCCTTGACCTCCAGCTGCGATGAGATTAAAGTGCGAAAAACTTAAAGTGCTGTGTGCTACTTGTGCTTGCCTTAACAACCGTGCTTGCTAAAAATAGTTGATACTAAGCCTGACCCCCCGACTCGAGTTTCGGGTCCTTCGTTGTGCTCTTTTTTCGATGTTAACCCAGTAGTAGTGAGCCTCACAGAAATCCCTCCTGACGAAGGACCCGAAACTCGAGTCGGGGGGTCAGGCTTAGAAGGTAAGGAATAAGAGTTTCATAAACTACAAAAGATCACAGAAAGAGAAAGACAGGCAAAAATATCTGGAAAAGTTAAGAGGCTGGTTATGTAGTCAGGAAAGCAAAGATGTAAACGGAAAGAAAAAATAGCCGACACGATAAAACGGGGAGACAAGACATTTCTTAGATATATTAGTGATAGGAAGAGGTGCAAAAGTGGCATTATGAGACTCAAAGGTGAAGGGGAGAAATAGGTAGAAGCTTATAAAGAAAAGGCTGAATTGCTCAACAAATATTTCTGTTCTGTGTTCATGGCTGAAGCACAGGGAGCGGGACCGCAGAAGACAATTATGAATAGGGATGTAGGTGTGGTAGACCCTGATCAATTTTCAGAGGATTGTGTTTGTGAGGAGCTAGCTAAAATAAAGTAGGCAAAATGTGGATGGGTGCCGAAGGAACTTAGGGAAGTTCTGATGGCTCTGCTAACTGACCTTTTCAATGTTTCTCTAGAGTCGGAAGTGGTACCGGAGGACTAGAGAAGGACAGATGTGGTCCCTCTCCACAAAAGTGGAAGGAAGAAATAGGAATTACAGGCCAGTAAGTCTGACTTCTGTGATAAGTAAATTAATGGCAATGCTTTTAAAACAGAGAATGGTCAAGTTTCTGGAATCCTGTGGATTACAGGACTGGAGGCATCATGGATTCACTAGAGGTAGGTCTTGTCAGACAAATCTGATCTATTTCTTTGACTGGGTGACCAGAGAAATAGATAGAGGATGTGCTCATGTTCCACACAGACGTCTAATAAATAAACCGAGTGCCCTTGGGATGGGTTCCAAAGTGACAGACTGGGTAAAGAACTGGTTGAGTAGAAGGCGACAGAGGGTAGTGATTAATGGATATTGCTCTGAGGAAAGGGATGTTACCAGTGGTGTGCCTCAAGGTTTTGTTCTTGGGCCTGTTCTTTTAAACATCTTTATAAACGATATTGCTGCAGGGCTGTCGGGTAAGATTTGCCTCTTTGCAGATGATACCAAAATCTGCAATAAATTAGACATACCAGATGGTGTGAATAACATGAAGAAAGACCTAGCGAAGCTTGAAGAATGGTCTGAAATTTGGCAGCTAAAATTTAATCCTAAGAAATGCAATGTCATGCATTTGGGCTGCAAAAACCCGAGGGAAAGGTACAAAAGGTACAGTTTAGGGGGTGAAGAACTTAATTGCACGACAGAAGAGCGGGACTTGGGTATGATTGTATGTAATGATCTTAAGGTGGCGGCGAAAGTTAGAAGGATGCTATGGTGCACAGGAAGAAGTATGGCCAGTAGGAAAAAGGAGGTATTGATGCCCCTGTATAAGACTCTGATGAGACCTCATTTAGAATATTGTGTACAATTCTGGAGGCTGCACCTTCAAAAAGATATAAAAAGGATGGAGTCAGTCCAGAGGAAGACTACTAAAATGGTGCGTGGTCTTCGTCATAAGGCGTATGGGAACAGACTTAAAGAGCTGTATACTCTGGAGGAAAGGCGGGAGAGGGGAGATATGATAGAGATGTTTAAATACCTATGTGATGTAAATATGAATGAGTTGAGTCTCTTTCATTTGAAAGGAAGCTCTGGAAAGAGAGGGCATAGGATGAAGTTAATAGGTGATAGGCTCAGGAGTAATCTAAGGAAATACTTTTTTACAAAAAGGGTGGTAGGTGCATGGAAGTCCCTGTAGATATGATGGAGATTGATTTTATTGTAGTTCAGCCCTCTCCCTCTCGTTCACTTATTATATCCATCTTTGTCCATGTAATGTTTGTTTTTTCATTTAAATTTGTATGCCCCATTTTACATTGTATATTGCCTAGAATCCATGATAGGCGATTAATCAAACTTTTATTAAAGTTGAAACTTGTCCGATTTCAAGAAAGCCTGGGATAGTCACATGAGATCTCTTAGAGCAGGGATGTCAAACTCAATCACATAAGGGCCAAAATCTAAAACATAGCCTAAATCGCGGGCCAAATTTTTTATTAAGATGCTTAGGGGTCCTTTTTATTAAGGTACGCTAACCGATTTAGAGCACGCTAAATGTGCACTTTAATAAAAGGAACCCTTAGTCTTAGTAGAAGTATAGGGTTACAACCTCTCCAAACCCACACAAACTCCAAACAAAATAAATAAAAAATACTTTTTCTCTTTCTTTTAGGTACTAGCTCACACCTGCTATCTAACACCAGCTCTGGCAGGATACACATTTCAAAACTGACATAGTGTAATCACAAAACAGAAAATAAAATTATTTTTTCTACCTTTTGTTGTCTGGTCATTATTCAAATCATGTTGTGTTCCCAGGCTCTGGTTGTCTTCTGATAACTCGCTTGCCAGGGTCTCCTTTCTTCTTCCCTTCCCTGGAGGTCTGGTATCTTTCATTTTCACCCGAGATTTGGACCTCTGTTCCTTCCCTCCCTCCATTCCGGCTTCCCGGTCTCACATTAAAGCAGCCTGCAGAGTATCTCCAGTCAGCTGTAGCGATCCTAGCAGGCTGCCATTGGCCTCCGCAGCACTTTCCCTCAGCTGCGGTCCAGCCCCTCCTCTGACATACGGGACCAGGGCAGAGGGAATGTACTGCTGAGGCAAGTGGTCATGCTCTACATCAGAGATGCCCACACTTTTTGGGCTTGCGAACTACTTTTAAAATAACCAAGTTAAATGATCTACCAACAATAAAATTAAAAAAACCACAAAGCACACTGTATGCAGAGAAAATGTTAATCATCATTTATATTCCGGGGGGTTTTCAAAAAGGTCAAGGCAGATGACTCTATGCACTGTCACCTCAGTAACAACTACACAAAAATAGACAAATATACCCCCCTCCCTTTTTTACTAAACTGCGATAGCAGTTTTTAGCGCATGGAGCTGTGCTGAATGCCCCGTGCTACTCTCAATGCTCATAGGCTCCCTGTGCTAAAAAAACACTATTGCGGTTTCGTAAAAGAGGGCCATAGTGCAAAATATAGACAGCAGATATAAATTCTCAGAACAGACACATTTTGATCACTAAATTGAAAATAAAATCATTTTTCCTACCTTTGTTGTCTGGTGATTTCATGAGTCTCTGGTTGCACTTTTTTCTTCTGACTGTGCATCCAATATTTCTTCCCTTCTTTCAGCCTACTGTATGCTTCCTCTCCTCCAGACCTCATTCCCTCCCCCAACTTTTTCTTCCTCTCTCCCTGCCCCCTTCTTTCTTTCTGTCTCCCTGCCCCCTTTCTTTCTTTCTCCCTGCCCTCCCCAAGCCACTGCTGCCGCCATCGGGGAACAGGCCCCCAAGCCACCGCTGCCCCAAGCTCTCCCTGCTTCCCGACACAGAAGCAGCAGGCCGACCAGCCTTCCTCTCCCCGACGTCAATTCTGACGTCAAAGAGGAAGTTCCGGGCCAGCCAGGCAGCGATTGGCTAGCCCGGAACTTCCCCTCCAATATCAAAATTGACGTCAAGGAGAAGAAGGCTGGTCGGCCCAGAGCTTCTGCATCAGAATGCAGGTAGAACGCAAAGGCAATGTGAGTCTATCACGGAACCTGGGATGGGCTCCGCAATCAACTCGCGTTGCCTTCGCAATCTACTGGTCAATCGCGATTGACCTTTTGGGCACCCCTGCTTTACATGATGTACAGTACCTTTGTATTGTAGGGATGAATAACTGAAAAAACTGGATAAACAGATTAAAAGACCATTCCATAAATTCCCATTCTTACTGATCTTTGTGTCGCTGATTCTCATATCTTCATTACTCTCGCCCTCTTTCTCATCTTCTGTACTTTCATGCCCTCTATTGACCCTTTTGCCTTTCTTCTACCTTCTGATGGTTTGTAAACATGTAACGCCTATCACTAATGTATTTTAGTTGTTGTTTTTTGTTTTGTGACCTCCACTTCTATTGTAGTAGTATTGTAAACTGCTTAATACTCCCGTACTAGCGGTTTATCAAATGTAACAAACCCAATCATTAGTGATAATCATATTGTGATTTAATTTGCCGACACTATTGCTTTAAAAAAGGCTGTCTCACTGAGAAGTGCACATTAATCTTGATGTGACATTAAAAAAAAAATCACAATATTATAACACAATAAACCAGTGTTTTCCAACTTCTTCAAGCCAATTAACCCCTAGATCGAACAAATTTCAACCAAGTACCTCTGAGCAGCAATTTTGAAATGGATATTTTATTGTTAAACAGTAACTAATTAGGCAACATGCATAATAAATACAAGTCACTGTAACTGATGTACAGACCAAGACACACTTGGCATGATCTGTTATATTTCAGTCTCATATAAACTGGTTCCTTGACAGGTGGTTTGTTATTTTTACAAACCGAGTGAAAATAAACAATGACACTTAGACAGGCCTATTTATAAGAATGGGAGAAAAGGAAGTTCTCCACAAAAGTTGCCAATAGTGATCAATCCAGTTTCATCTTTACTCTGGGAAAATGAAACATGAAATCTGATTGGTCACTATGGACAAGTTCTCACACACCCACCCTACCCTTTTTTCACTCACACATACACATTTGCCCTCAGCCACTCTGTCCTTCTCTCTTGGAGAGTTTGTTGATTATGCTGTCAACAGGTTCTTCTTGTACCTCAACACGTACTGTATATACTCGCATATAAACCAAGGTAATAATTTTCAACAAAAAAAGGAAGAAAAAAGGTTGACTCAAATATAAACCGGGGGGGGGGGGGGAGGGGAAGGGTTAATATTCACGTGCAGTACCCTGTCCTACCAGGCTCTGCTTCCAGCCCCCCCCCCTGCTAGGCTCTACATCTCGTTTGCCCTCCCTCCCTGCATCCAGCTTACTCCCTTGCCTGTCATACTAGTCTCTGTACCCAGTCCCCCTCCCTCCCTGGCTCTGTATCCATCTCCCTCCCTCACTTTCACCCTCCTTTGCCGGTTTCTGTACCCAGCCCCCCTCCTTCCTGCCAGGTTCTGTACACTGTCCCTCCTCCTTCCTACCCAGTTCTGTACCCTGTACCCTCCTCCCTCCTGATGCCTTACAGGCCTCCACCGGACTTACCGCAAGTCCTGGTTGGCCAGGACAGGAGGGATCTCTCCCATCACCTGCCCCAGTCAACTTTAATCATTTCTATCTCCCTACCTCCTGCCACACCTACCCACCACATCCCCCCCCTGTACTTTTTAAATCCCTTGTGGCCCAACAGGGGGCCAGGACAAGAGGGATCCCTTCCATCTCCTGCCCCGGCTGACTTTAAACAACTTTTATCTTCCTTCCGCTCCCTCCACGCACCCATTAAGTTCCTGGTGGTCCAGCGGTGAACCACGGCAGAAGCGACCTTCCTTCACTCCTGCCTGTGCAGAGCCACTAGCTAATTGGCTGCTGCAAGTTCTCACGTGAACACAAGAACTCCCAGACTTAACAGATACATGGAGGGAGTGGGAGGAAAATAAAAGTTTTGTTTAAAGTTGGCCAGGGCAGGAGACAGAAGGAATCCCTCCTTGTCCCGGCCCAACAGAAATTTAAAAGGGAAGGGGGAAGGAAGGTGGCAGGAGGGAGATAAAAATTGTTAAAGTTGGCTGGGGCAGGAAACGGGAGGGATCGATGCTGTCCCGGTCCACTGCTGGACCACCAGGTCTTAGCGAAGGTCTGCAACAGGTTCAGGAAGGGGGGAGTGGGTCAGCGCTGACCCAAATATAAACAGAGACCCCCATTTTGGGGGTTATTTATGGCCCCAAAATCTCAGTTTATATTCAAGTATATACAGTATCAGTTACTGCAAAATGCAATAGGTGTGTCATTCTGGACAAGCAGGACGTACCAAAACAGTCCCAGCACAAACAGATGGTCAAAGAGTCTAAATTCTTTTGATATCTTGAGGTCAGCTAAAGTACTTTTCTCATGTCCTACTTTTTCAAAATACGATCCTGCTTTAGAATCTGTGGACTAGAATACAGACAAGCAAACTTCTTGATTGACATGAAACATTGAAACTATCTTTGGCAGAAAAGAAGAAATGGTGCGTAGAGAGACTCCACTCTCCAGATCTTAAGGAAAGGCTCTCTACAAGAAAGAGCCTGGAACTCAGAGACTTGCTCCCAAAAGGTGGTGTATTTTCAAAAGGCAGGCAGCCGACGGACAGCCTGCAAAAGTACATCAGTCGGCAACTCCACTGCAAGATCACAAGCCCAAGTATCTCGCAACTTAGAATGGTCAAACAAAGGGGACTCATCTTTCAAATGGCGATGATAGAACTTAAGGGGGACCGGAAGTTGGGAACCAATGGTAAAAGCCGAAGACAACAGCTCTTGGCAGGAGGCTTATAAAGAACTAGAGGGTAATGAAAAAATGTAATGTTGTATTTGCATATAAGCAAAATAATCAGCAATTGGGAGATCAAACTCTTCTCGCAACTGTGCAAAGGACTTAAGTTTCCCATCATCATCTACCAAGTGAAATACATAGTGAATACCCCTTGTTTCCCACCGAGCAAAACTCGGCCCATCAATACCAGGTAAGAAGGAGCTATTAAAGCGGATAGACAGAAAGGGAGAGACAGAAGCAGAAAGAGCATGATATTTACAGACCCAACGCCAAACCTTCCGCAAGGGACGGTGCAGCACCTTTACAGAGAGAGATTCAGGTACAAGAGAAGGAAGAGAATGAAGATATGCACTAAAGTAAGTAGAATGAAAACAGGAAAGCTCCAAAGAAGTGTTGGTGAACGCTGAAGTACCCCTAAAAAGATCATTAATGTGGCGCATGCCACATCCAACAGTCAAATATCTGAGGTTCAATAAGTCCAAGCCATCCCTGTACCATGGAGTTGCCGCCCATTTATAAGGCAGGCGGGGCCTCTTCCCAGTCCAAAGAAATCTCTGAACCAAGCGTTCCAGTCTTTTCTCATTTTGAGATGTCAAATAAAGAAGAAGGACCTGAAAGACATAGAGCCAACAAGGGACGATGAGCATGTTATACAGGTGCACCCGACCTAAGAGCGAAAAGGGGAAAGTTCCCCAAAACTGTAGTTTATTCTGAAGGGCCTGGAACAGTGGTTCCACATTTAAGAGATACAGACTAGATAAGTCCTGAGGAATAGTAACCCCCAAATATTTCAAAGTTGAGTCAGCCCAACGAAGAGGAAAAACACCCCTCCAAGCGGCACGTAACTCAGGTGGAAAAGGCAGTGCCAAGGACTTATCCAGATTGAGTGACAGACCCGAATAAAATCCAAATTCAGAAATGAGGTCCAATGCCGTCGGTAAAGAATCTTCAGGCCGAGTAAGAATCAAAAACATGTCATCCGCATATGCTAGGGTCTTTAGCTCAAGCTCACCAACTGGCAGGCCCCGCACCTCCGCGAACCCCCGAAGAGTACACAGCAAAGATTCCAGAGAAAGAAGGAACAGCAGGGGGGAAAGGGGGCAACCCTGCCGGGTTCCACGAAGAGAAAGAGTCTGTGAGGGTCCCGTTGACTAGAAGCGAAGCCCTCGGATTAGAGTAGAGAGAGCGTATGGCATCATGATAAAACCCGTCCAACCTAACATGTTCTAGGGTACGAAACAAGAAGGACCAAAGGACGCTATCAAATGCCTTAGAAGCATCTAGACTAACAAATAGAGCTGATCTATGATGAGCTAATCTGATGAGAATGACAATGAGCAAGTGCAAAGAAAACCTTTCGAACATTACTAACTGATTGACGGCCCCGAACAAAACCGACTTGACCCTCATGGATAAGCTTAGGGAGATGAGGAGCAAGACGATCAGTCAACATACGGGCAAAGAGTTTTAGATCCACGTTAATCAAAGAGATGGGAAGATATGACCCAGGTAAGTCAGCCTCCTTTCCAGGCTTCAACAATAAAGAGATAAGGGCCTCATTAGCATAACGCGGAAAGGAGCCCTGAGCAATAGCTGTGTTAAAATAAGCCAGCAATGGTCCAGAAAGAGAAGAAAGAAGGCGGTAAAAGTCTCCCGAAAAACCATCTGGACCCGGGACTCGATCAGAGTGGAGAGCTTTGATGGCAGACTCCAATTCAGCCACCCAAAACGGACTATTGGAGAAAACACAACTTCCTCTGGCAGATGAGGAAGACTAGAAGACTGAAGATAGGATAATCTGTCAACAATTCCGGAGAGACATCATCAGGAGCATCATATAACCGGCTAAAAAAGTCAAAAAGGACCCCGGAGATATCAGACATAGTTGTCACCACCCCTCCACTCGGAGTCCGAAGAGACAAGATAGGTTTCCTACCAGTCTCAGTTTTAACCAAGCGGGCCATAAGGCGTCCAGGCTTGTTCCCATAACGTTGAAAACGGTGCTGATAAAAAGCCCTCCATTTTTGGGAACGAGAATGAAGTAGAGAATTTAATGCTTCCTGAGTAGACAAATAGCATTCACGAGTCTCCCTTGAAGGATGCAAATGAAAGGACCGCTTAGCCAATCGTAAGGCCCGTTCCAGATTAACGATACCTCTGCTAATACGTTTATTGCGAGCACTCAGAAAAGAGATAATATGTCCCTGAATCACTGTCTTCCCGGCCTCCCAAAACAAAATAGGATCAGCCATGTGGGGAGCATTATTGGTGGAGTAATCATCCCACTGAGTCTGCAGGAAGGTCCAAAATTCCTCATCCTGAGCAAGATAGAACGGAAATCGCCAAGACAACGTCCGAAGATACGTGGCATCCAGGTGAATATCCATCCAAATTGGGGTATGATCAGAAATGTTCAGAGGGCCAATCTCGGCCGACAGGACTGAAGAGAACAGTGGCGAAGATAGAAGAATATGATCTATCCGAGACCAGGTATCATGTACATGAGAAAGATGTGTATAATCACGAACTTCAGGGTGAAAAAGGCACCAAGGTTCCACTACTGAAAGAGTATCACAAAAGTCAGAAAGAAGATGACCCTTAGCACCCAAAGAGGCAATAGGGGATCCAGATTTATCCAAGTCAGGATTCAACACCAAATTAAATCACCCAAGAGAAGAAGAGCAAAGTTTGAGCAACCGTTGCAAGAAGGCCGATTCTCCCAAATTAGGACCATAGACCACAAGTAAAAGATAGGATCGAGCACCCAAGGTAAGTCGCAAAAGCAAAGATCTACCATCGGCCGCTTTATCAAGAACCTGTACTCCAAGAGGCGAAGACTTTCGGACCAACACTGCTATGCCCCCATGGCGGCCCTGAGAAGAAGCAAAATACACCTCCCCCACCCAGGAATGTCGCAACTTAAGATGTTCTAAGAACATAAGAAGTTGCCCCCGCTGAGTCAGACCAGAGGTCCATCTTGCTCAGCGGTCCGCTCCCGCGGCGGCCCATCAGGCCTAGTGCCTGAACAGTGGTCCCTGATTAATTTTGTAACTTACCTCTAATCCCATCCCTATAATCTACCTTTACTCTTATCTGTACCCCTCAATCCCTTTGTCTTCCAAGTACCTATCCAAAGCTTCTTTGAACCCCTGTAGCGTGCTCCTGTTTATCACATCCTCTGGTAGCGCGTTCCATGTATCCACCACCCTCTGTGTGAAAAAGAACTTCCTGGCGTTTGTTCTAAACCTCTCCCCTTTCAATTTCTCTGAGTGCCCCCTTGTACTTATTGATCCCCTTAATTTGAAAAATCTGTCCCTGTCTATTTTTTCTATGCCCTTCATGATCTTGAAGGTTTCTATCATGTCTCCTCTAAGTCTCCACTTTTCCAGGGAGAAAAGCCCTAGCTTTTTCAGTCTGTCAGTATATGAGAGGTCCTCAATGCCCTTTATTAGCTTAGTTGCTCTTCTCTGGACCCTCTCAAGTACCTCCATGTCCTTCTTGAGGTACAGCGACCAGAACTGAACACAGTACTCCAGGTGCGGGCGCACCATAGCACGATACAGTGGCAGGATGACTTCCTTTGTCCTAGTCGCGATACCCTTCTTAATGATACCTAACATTCTGTTTGCTTTCCTTGAGGCCGTGGCACACTGCGCCGAGGACGTCAATGTTGTGTCTACCATCACTCCCAGGTCTCTTTCAAGGTCGCTCACCCCTAGCGCTGATCCCCCCATTTTGTAAGTGAACATCGGGGTTTTTTTCCCTATATGTTTCCCTGTGTTGAAACTCATTTGCCACTTTTTGGCCCATTTTTCCAGTGTTGTCAGATCTTTTTGGAGATCTTCGTAGTCCTCCATGTTATTGACCTTGCGATATAGTTTGGTGTCATCCGCAAATTTAATAACCTCACATTTTGTTCCTGCTTCCAGGTCGTTAATGAATATATTGAATAGGAGCGGTCCCAGCACCGACCCCTGTGGAACTCCGCTCGTGACCCATTGCCAGTCTGTGTAATGTCCCTTTACTCCAACCCTCTGTTTCCTGTCCGCCAGCCAGTTTTTGATCCATCGGTGGACCTCCCCTTGCACCCCATGGTTCCATAGCTTCCTTAGTAGTCTTTCGTGTGGCACCTTGTCGAAGGCTTTTTGGAAGTCAAGGTAAATTATATCTATGGATTCCCCTTTATCCACCTGGCTGGTTACCCCCTCAAAGAAGTATAATAAGTTCGTGAGGCATGACCTGCCCTTGCAGAAGCCATGCTGGCTCGACTTTAGTTGCCCATAGTTGTCGATGTGTTCCCAGATGCTGTCTTTAATCAGTGCTTCCATCATCTTTCCCGGGACCGAGGTCAAGCTCACCGGCCTGTAGTTTCCTGGGTCTCCCCTTGAGCCTTTCTTGAAGATGGGCGTGACATTTGCTATTTTCCAGTCTTCCGGAATCTCTCCAGTTTTTAGTGATAGGTTGCATATTTGTCGAAGTGGCTCAGCTATTTCGTTCCTTAGTTCCTTGAGTACCCTTGGGTGAATGCCATCCGGACCTGGCGATTTGTCGCTCTTTAGCCTGTCTATCTGCCTGAGGACATCCACCTTGCTCACCTCTAGCTGGACCAGATTTTCATCCTGCTCTCCTTTTACGATCTCCTCGGGCTCCGGAATGTTGGTTGTGTCCTCCCTCGTGAAAACTGACGTGAAGAACTTATTTAGCCTGTCAGCTATCTCCTTTTCCTCTTTTACCACTCCCTTTCTGTCCCCATCATCCAAGGGTCCCACTTCCTCCCTTGCTGGTTGCTTCCCCTTAACGTACCTGAAGAATGATTTGAAGTTTGTTGCTTCCCCTGCCAGTCTCTCTTCATATTCTTTTTTTGCTTTCCTAACCACTCGATGACACTCCCTTTGGTGTTTTTTGTGTTCTTTTTGGTTCTCCTCTGTTTTGTCCTTTTTCCATTTTTTGAATGATGCTTTCTTGTCACTTATCGCCTTTTTCACTGCATTTGTTATCCACACTGGGTTTTTTTTTCTATTTTTTTTGCACCCTTTCCTGTACTTGGGGATGCACAAGTTCTGTGCTTCGTGCACTGTGCCCTTGAGTATGGTCCAGGCATTTTCTACGGACTCCATCTTCCTTGTGCTGTCGTTGAGTTTCTTTCCCACCATTTTCCTCATGGCATCATAATTCCCTTTTTTGAAGTTAAGTGCAGTCGTTGTAGTTCTTTTCACCTTTGATGATCCAATTTCTAGCCTGTACTGGATCGTGTTGTGATCGCTGTTTCCTAGTGGGGCTAGTACCGCCACCTCCTTAGCGGGTCCCCCGTGTCCGTTGAGGATTAGGTCAAGAGTGGCATCACCCCGTGTTGGTTTCGTGACCAGCTGTTCCATGAAACAATCCCTCGTGACCTCCAGGAATTTGGTCTCCCTCATGCAGTTTGAGTGCCCAATACTCCAGTTTATTCCCGGGTAGTTGAAGTCTCCCATCACCACCACACTTCCGCTTTTGCATACCTGCCTCAGTTCAGCCTCCAGATCCTGGTCGATTTCTTCCGTTTGTCCAGGTGGGCGATAGTACAGACCCAATTTTGTGTCTGCTCCAGTCAGACGAGTTTCCTGTAAACAAGCAACACCCGACTGATAGCGCTGTAAGGCAGCCAATATTTTGGACCTTTTTATCAGTGACGTAATGCCCCAAACATTCCAAGATGTAAGTCTAAAAGGGGTACTTAGGTCAGGAAATCAAGATAAGAGCAACAGAGAGAAGAAAAGAGAAAAAGGTGAAAACTACCCCAAGGGCCCAGCCACCCCCCAGAGTAGAAGTGCCAAATAAGTGGCATAGACTGAAAAGGAAAACAGAAATATTGCAAATACTGAAAAAATTGAACGTACATACGGAAGGAGGACCCCCCACCCCCACCCCACCCCAACCCGAGAACCCCCCCAACCACCCAAACCAATCCCCCCATAATCCCAACCACTATCGGAAGCCCCGTCCCACAAATGTGGAACAGAGAGAGAGTCACGCTAAGACGTAGACAGGGCCCCCAATCCCCCAACCTCACCCACTCCATGCATGCCGTGCCGGAAACCCACTCAATCAAAAAACCCCAAGGTCTCCCACATCAAACCAACCACTCACCACACTCATCCAATTAACCGCCCAAGAAGAAGGTCCAGACTGCAAGAACCCAAAAAGACAAGCGGAGCCAAGACGCAGCATCACCCTAGGGCCTCAGAGAGTGCCATAGCCCTCCAGACTTCCCTCCGAAAAGGATCTCTAACACTCATTCATGGCCACCACCCAACATCCTCAGTCACACAGAGGCTACTCAAACAGACACAGCTCCAGAAAGAAAAAAACACCCCGGAGTCAGAAATAGAGCTCCAAGCAAATAGATAAACAATCACTCCCCCCCCCGCCCAGTAACCCAAACCCTTTCGATCACATCCACTCTGCAACCCCAGACAAAAACAGAGACTCCACAAACATTCCACAAGCAACCAAGAAACGACAATCTTTCAAACAAGACAAACAGCAAGTACTCAAGGGCCCACTCAAGGGAGGAGGGAAGGATCCCAACCACGAAAAGTCCACCAAGAACAACCACAGCAGCAAAACAGTCCGTTAAGGATCCATCTCCAACCCCACTCCCCTACATACAAACACTCGCACCAAAAGTCCCAGCTCTAGCCCCCCCCCCCAGGTAACAAACACTCAAACACACTCCCAGCAAAAGCCCGGAACAAACGAAAAACACAACCAAATACTCCACAAAGTCACTTATTAGCTCAAGAGCAGGGTAGGAGCAAAACCCCCCACTCTGAACCAGGCCACAAGGGGGTCATAAAAGAATCATTGAATCTTCAGGGCCCCAAAGGTCCAATACTAACAGGAATGAGGAAAACGCTTCCACAAAAGAGTACCAGTCCAACGCTCCTGCCGTGCCATAGAGCTCAGGGGGCCGAAGAAGGCCCAGACTCTCCAGGTAGCGCATCTAAGTAGGCCTGTGCAGCCTCCGCCGAGGTATAATTCTGCCATCCTGTAGGGGTCCAAATCTTCAGCTGCGCCGGGTAGAATAACTGGAACTGCTGTTTCCTATCAAAAAGTGCCGAGCACACACAGGAGAAGCGCCGCCGACGCTCTTGCAGCGCTGGGGAGTAATCTTGAAATAGGCGAACTGGAGCTCCCTCATAAAAAAGGGTATTCCGTTTTTGTCTATACTGCCGCATCAGCTCTGCCTTCACAGCCGAATTATGTATTTTAAATATGGTAACCCGAGCGCGCTCATGATCTTCAGATCGCCAGCCCAGGCGGTGCGCTCGATCGAGCTTCAAAGGTCCCACACCAGCTGGAAGGGGCAATGCTGTCTGGAGCCAGGACTCCAAAGTAGAAAGGAGGCGAGAGTCCGGAACCGCTTCAGGGAGACCAACCAGATGTAAATTATCTCGTCTGGAGCGGTTCTCGAGATCCTCCAGTTTTTCCGCCTGCCTCTGGATTTGAGCTTTCAGAGATGCCAGATCTGCAGCAGAAACAGTATACCGGTAAGCATCTTCCACCAACGATACCCGATGTTCCAGCTCGCCCATGCGCCTGGTGGTCTCCGTCAAGAGGGACTCGAGCGAGGTTAGTTGGCCCAATAGCTGCTCAAAACGGGAATCCAACGCCCTCACCACCGATGCAGACAACACGGCAATATGGGCCTCCGATAAGGGGAGCGCGGAACCCAACTCCCCCGCCGCCATTTTAAATTCAGGCTGCGCTGCTCTAGTTTCCCGTTCTTTGGCGGCTCAACTCGATTTGCCACTCATGACCGGGCTAGTGTGCTGAAGGAACTTGTCCATGCACTTCCCCGATGGTCAAGGAAAGTGCAGGAGTGGCAGAAAAGAGTAGGTTAGGCAGAGGGGCTCGGGGCCCCGGAGCACGAGTAAGGCACGTCTCACTCGGCTCAGCACATCACTTGACTCCTTTATTTATGGTTTATAAATATTTATAATTTGATTTTTTTTTATTGATTTTGTTCTATCATGATTCTTTATTTGTAGTTCCTATCCCTGATGTGGCCTTTGGGCAAAATGTGGCCATGTGTTTCTGACAACAAATCAGACTGCTTCATTTTGGGACTGATCTGCTTATTTGGGGTTTTTTGTGCATTCTAAGGCAGATCTTTGCCTCTGTTTTTGTGTTGCTTGCTTCTTACCAGCAACAGCCAATATGAGTGTGGAACCAAACCCATTCACTGACATACTATAATCTAGTACTGGTTCACAACACAACTCTAAAGAACAGTGAAATAAGAGGTAAAAATACTGTGCCATGAATGAAGGCTCATGGGCCAACATTCTAGCACCAATTCCAATTGAACTGGAAGATAAAAAACTAACTACTGAATTAAGAAAAAATAAATACCACACTCTCCCTTTCTGGGGGGCAGTTTAATTCTGATGGGTAAACACACATGTGATTTTTGTCCCCCCACACGCAGCCACTTCTATACAGGTGCAAACTATGTGGGCACTTCTAGCACATGTACTTTGCAGTGGTAATTTTCAAAAAGAAAAGTCCAAACAGTGCACATGGCTTTCTTTTCAGAATTCAATGTAGATAGCATGCACAATCTAAAACTGTGTAAGATGCAAACATGGCTTATTTAAGAATTGATCCTTTTATGTTTATTCCCTTGGGTTTTATTCTCAACACTCCTTTCTATCTTGTAGCTTTATATGTTTGATGGATATAATCCAGTTTATAAAATGCTGCTTCCCAAGTCCATATTACGTATTAAACTAGTCTTGCGGAAACTCACACCATCCATTTGTTTGTGGATCTGCACGGGGCAATGAGTGTAGGAAGATCGCTCCTGCTCCACTTCACCACTAGACTACCAGGCTTTCTTGTGGAGGGGTCCGGAAGGCAAGGGAGGGTCAGAGTAAGCCTAGTTGTAGAGGCAAGGTGGATCATAATTGGAGGCCTTAAAAAGTAAGCTGTAGTGAGGTCCAGTAGGAGGATAAAAAAATGCAAATAATCAAAGCCACAAGTGCCAAACCTGTGAATACGGAGGGGGGAGTATATACTCAAAACTTAACACTATCAGCTTTATTTTATGTAGGAGTTACAACAGGCAAAGTTTATATACTAATACTTTTTCCATCATGAAAAGACTGAGTACTAAACACCAATGATTTTTATTTACCCACATACTTTTTTTGTATAAACTTTTGAGAAACTGATGCTTTGATTAAAATATGTAAACATTACATATGGTACCTCTCTATGTATTCATTTTATATTTTTTATATATTTAAGAGTCCTTTTTTGAATGGTTCTCTGAATAAATTTACTGTGATTTTGTTAGACATTTGTCTTGACCCTACTTTTGGTTGGACTTTATTATTATTTGTGAGGTCATCCTATCCCTTGTGGTTTCTCTCCTTGCTATATGTAAACATTAAACCAAATACACATTTTGAAGCCTTTATGAACATTATATTCTCTGAGCCACAAGCTTAACCATCTTACTCACCTGAGCTGAAGTGAGATTTTTAGCCAGTCCTAGTTTTGGAACTTCAACCCAATTCTTTTAGTATTTTATTGGTTCTTTGCCTTCTGGTTAAGATAAGTATACAACTTGGACTTCAAGCTGAAGACAGCTCTTAAGTCTTTTGTAAGATTGGGGAGAAAGGTTTGCACTGAGCCAAAGGTTATCCTTTTTCGGCTTTTTGGTTAAGAAGCAATGTACGGTTATCGGAATGGTACTTTCTTAAGCTTTTGGCTAATACTGTACAAGTTCTCAATGTCCTGCCTAGTGGATTCATGATTATGTTTCTACAAATGCTACAGCTGTATGAAAATCTCTCTCATTTTTTTTTTTTTAATGATAGTCCTACTACCACTCTAAATCAGCAAAGCAGGCACCAAAGTCCTAAAGTCTCACATTAAGTGAGTATACTAGTACTACTACTACTAATTATTTCTAAAGCGCTACCAGACGCACGCAGTGCTGCACAGAGTCACAAAGAAGAAGAAAACAGTCCCTGCTCGAAAGAGCTTACAATCTAAACAGCCAAGACAAATAGGATGTCATGAATACAGTTAAGGGGGAACGGTTAATCAGCAGGCAGGGTTGGAGGGCAGAGGAATAGGGTTAAGGATTGAAAGTTATATCAAAAAGGTGTGTTTTCAATCTGCTTTTAAACAATGGAAGAGAAAGGGCTTGATGGACAAAGTCTTCCATGCCTTCGCTTAGGCAGACACAGTAGTCGACTTCTTAGATTTGAGATTGAGAAGAGTAGCAACAACCACATCAGAATATCCTTTAAGCTCTAATACTGCGCGCTCAATAGCCATGCCATAAGAGCAAAGGGATCCGGATCCTCCAGGCAAACTGGATCCTGAGTCAGGACGGAGATGTGCACAACCGAAGGTTGCGACCTCTGCATAGACTCATCAAGTCTGCGAGGCCAGTTTGGAGCCACCAAAATACTCGCCCCTGATGGACCGCTATGCACTGAAGGACTCGCCCTCCTATCATGGGCCAGGAAGAAAAAACATATAGAAAGACTCCCAGTGGCCATGACTGTACCTGAGCATCGAACCCCTTGCTTGCGGGCTTGGTTCTTACTTGTTTCAGAATTTTTACTTCATATAACATTTGTTAAATTAAACAAAGTACCTATGTAGTTGCAGAAAACTTTCTAGGCCACCAGAGCCAAAGATGCCAAGCCATATGGCTCCAAGAGGGAGATTTTAATCCAGTTCTATAACTCTGATAACTCTGCTTTGTTTTATTTCTATTTTTATCTTTAAATAGATTAATAAGGCAACATTACCTTAAATCAGTGGTTCTCAACCTTTCTTCTTTTGTGACACACCTGACAATGTCCATGCATGTAACACTGAAAATTAAAATTCACAGCTGAACACACGTCTAAATATTTCTCAGCTGTAAATTCAGTATAAATTTGTCTATCCCATATCAAAATACTGTATGCAACACATCAGTCCTAGATTTCTAACTTATCATACAACAAAACAAATATATTCAAATTCTAGTGTCACCTCAGTTAACAGCAACACAAAATCCCTCCACTGCCAGATTCTGTGAAACAATAGAAAACCCTGCAAATATGCTACTCAAACTATGTAGCAAACAGAATCCATGTGAAGCAAATCTGACATTTCTAGTTGGGGACTGGAAGCAGCAGTTATTATTAAGTAGTGAGGGACCAGTTACAATGATTTCAAGAACCTGACTCTCTAAGATTGCTGATCTTCCCAGCTTACAGACACTGATGGCTGTAAAGGAAACAGGTTTGCTGTCTACACCAATTTTTTTGTGGAACACTTCCTACCTCTTGAGTGTGTCCCAAGACACTGGTTGAGAACCACTGCTTTAACCCTACCCTAATGCATTTTGGGATCTGCAGCACAAATACTAGTGCTTTGGGATTTAAGTTGAAAATCATGACTGATCAAAAGTCTCCCTCCTAGAAGGGTATAACACCACAGTTATGCCTGATTGGATGCATAAATTTACACCTGGCACCCACTACTGTCTCTGACCTAGGTCCACTCTATGCCCATATTAAAGAGAAACTGGGAGAAGGGTGCAGAATGAGGGGAACAGGATAAAAAAAGCAAGAAAAATAAATTAAAAAACAAAAAAAACCCATACAAAAAAGCATTCAAAATACAAGGGAAACAAATTGCCTAACAAATTGCCTTGCACCCATGATTTCCAAATATTTTCCACTACTGATGTGTATATATATTTTTCAAATAGTTCATTAACTTTGCTCCATGCTGTATTTTGTAAATACACCATTTTCAAAACCTATCGACCTACACTTTGTATCTAATATATGCTAACAAAAAGACCTGCTGTAAGATCAAGTTTGCAAAAACTTGGCCCCCATAAGCCTTGTACCAACCCAAGCTATACCTTAATAAAACTAAATTTCAAACACAAAAACCTTTAAACTATTAAATGACACATCAACTACCATAAACATTACATTACATTTGTGATTTCTATTCCGCCTGTGCCTTGCGGTTCTAAGCGGATTACAGTTAAAAGAGATCAGGACATTACCGAGAGAATTACATTACAACGATTTAAGTAAATTACATGTTGTGGTATAGAAATACAAGTATTAGATATCTGGATTTATCGATAGAATAACTTGACAGGGTTCAAGTAGTTACAAGGTTCAGTGGGGAAAACAATATAGGCAACTGAAGAAAGATACCTAACTTTGAAGGAATCAGTTAAGTGGATACCTAAGGGAGATGCTTATTTAGGAGAATGTTAAATGGATACCTAAGGAAGATGCTTATTTAGGAGTTTGGATATTTTTCGTAAATGAGGTTCAAGGGGATGACTAGTGTGTTATTTGCTGGGGAGAGTGCATGTGCGATTGGGGAGGGGAATATTAAGTAAGGACGTTTTTTATTTCTTTCCGAAACACTTTGATATCTGTTGTTTTGATCATCAGTTTGGTGATGGTGGGGTCAATTTTCGCTGCCTGAGTTGCTAGAAGGCTGTCGTAAAGTTTCTTACGTCGGGTACCATTATGAGGGGGGAAGGTGAAAAGATTCTAAGTTCTTCTTGATCTGGGTAGTCGGTAGCGGCAAAGACGGTTGTTCAGGTAATTGGGGGCCATACCATGGGTTACTTTGAAAAGTAAGCAGTAGAGTTTGAATTGAGTTCTTGCTTTTATCGGAAGCCAGCGAGAGTCTACATAGGCGGGTGTGACGTGGTCGAATTTGCTGAGCGAGTAGATGAGTCTGATAGCTGTGTTCTGAACGGTCTGTAGTTGTTTTATCATAAACAATGAAACACTGATTTATTTTTTTTTTACATTAAATGTTAGCACTCTCATTTTCAATGATATCAGAACTTAGAAAACTCAGGTTTACATTCATGATTTAATTTCCTAACTAAATGGAATTAAAAACATTATTACATTTGATTCCCAGTGCTGCATGCTGAACAGTTAAATTATGAACCACATGATATAAAGAGGAATCAAAGGCAGAAAAAAACATGTTACTTCCCCTTCTCTACTTACATGTATGTTTTTTTAAGCTATTAATACCTCTCCCCTTTATCTCCTCTTGTAAGGGCATGCAACCCATAGCTACTACAATAGAACCCCATTTCTAACAAGGTCCATACTGCTAACTTCTCTTTCACTTCTAGAAACTCGAGGAATTATCAGATGAACTGCTGAGCCATGTCTGAAGATTAAGAATGTATGGGGTAGAGGCCTGCAGTAAGCATAGAAAACTAAGAATAGCAAGAAACTCGGCACTGGTAGGTGAAGGAGGTCCAAGATCAAGGACTTTGCTTAGGCTCAACAGTTCTTCCAGTCTCCAGAGAAAGGGTAATGGTTCTCCCTGTGTCAAAAGAGGAGCCTCTTACAAATCGATAATGTCCACCACATTCATGCCCGTAAAAAGTCTGCCTTATTATAGGATGAGTGTATTTTAGAAAAGTAAAGCAGTACACCAAAAAATATCACAAAAAATCCTGTCTACAGTAGAGACACCGAAATTTAAGTGAGCCCCTTCTTTACAGAGATCTCTACCCCTCCTCAACCCAATGCAAGGGGCGACTGCAATCGCTCAGCCCTCCTCAGGCCCGGGGGAACGGGACCAATTTGCAAACCCTCATCCCCTTCACGCCGGGGGGAGGGGGGGGACAAGGCCAATTACAAACCTCTACCCCCTTCAGACCATGAAGGCAGAAACTACCGCAACCCCCCCCCCCCCCCCCCATTTGCCAAGAAAGTAGAGCCAAATGCAAACCCCTCTCATCATCAAGCCCGGGAGCAACTGCAACTTCCCACTTCCTTCAGGCCGGGAGAGGGAGGAGGGGCAATGGCAAAAAAATAAAATAAATCTCCATTCCCACAACCCCATCCTCTTGAAAACATGCAAGGGTAAAGCTCCTTCGCCTTTCACCCCCCCCCCCTTTTAGCTGAAAATCCCATCCGCCTCAGGCCAGGTGGCAACTGAAGCCATCGCACCTTACCGACAACCTCTCTTCCTCAAGCCAGGTGGCAACTCAGGCTGCCTCTACTCCCATCTCCCTCAGGCCAGTGAGCGACTAGGGGGGACCCCCCCCCCTCAATGATATCCCCACACTCAGGCTAGGCCGACGAGCCCTTCCTCACTGATACCCTACTACCCTAAATATAGGGAGTGACCGCGGCGGCGGCGCCTCCTCACTGACACCCTATCGCCCTCAAGCTGGGGAGGGGGGGTCCTCCTTATTCCGACCGCCAGTGTCGAGGTGCCGCGAACGCCGCAGGCCCAGCTCAGGGAACCTTCCGCCTACCTTTCACGATCCGCTCAGTGGTGGAGAGCTTGTTGTGTCCCCGGCACCCGGACATTTCGTCGCTGCCTATGTGGGGCCCGAAGCCGCCCCCGCTCTTCCCGTCTCTCGGCCAGGCGGGGGAGGGAGAGGCCGCGCGCGCTGCCGCCGCCTCGCGCCTACCCGTCACTACCCTACCGCCCGCGCGCTCCCCTCCCCTTCAACTCGAGGCCGCGCGCACGCACGTAAGGTTCCTTCCCTCTCTCGGATCATACAGACAGGAGAGGAGAGAGAGAGAGAAAAAAAACGACACCTCTCTAACAGCGCATGCGCCGCTACGAGTCCTCTTAAAAAAAAACAACGGGGTGTCCTGCCTGCGGAGGAAAGGGTGCGCGCGCAGCACAGATAGGCTTCTGGGAAGTGTAGTCCAAGGCAAGGATGACTTGATTCTGCATCTGCTGGAAGACCTGATGTATGCTGGATGGGGCCCTATAATACAGCAGTTTTAATGAGTGCTCATGTCCATTTAGTTAGGGTTACCATATTTGTGAAGTCAAAAAAGAAGACACATGGCCCCCGCCCCTCGCCTAGGCAGTTGCCTACTGTGTGCAGTCAGGGTCATTGCAAGCTATAATTGCATTCCATGCGACTATGCCCTCCATGGTACCCCATCCTTTCATGTGTTGCACCCATGATATATCAGACTGTCAGTTGTGAGTGTATAAAATACTGAGTGGAGTGGACCACCCTTTGAGTTGATAACCATGTGGAAACAACATTAAACAATCTTCCAGCTGATAACACATCCGAAGCATCAGGGGCAATTGAAAACACCAACCAAACACTACAATAGCAGGTTCTGTGGGCTTTATTTCAAAGCCTAGCCAGGGAAACTAGCTTTCTTTCCTGACCATAGTCAGGTTCAGTAACCCGCCAAAATGGGGGGGAGAGGAGGAAAAGTGCTCACGGGGGCACGGGGACCAGGCCAAACACCACCAGGTGGAGCAGTGAATGGCCTTGTCCATGCAGTTAAGGGAGGGAGTGTGCGCGGTCACCATTCGCGAGCGGTCACCAATCACGCATAGCCCCCTCCCTCCCTCCCCCTTACCTTTGCGGCACGTTAATAAAGTAAATTGCTAAAACCGGCCAAGGCTGCCTGCCTGAAGTCACATGTGTGTGAGCAGAAGACGCTGGAAGGGAAATGGGGAAGACAGAGTGGGGAGAAGACAGAGATGCCAGACTATGGAGGGAGCGGAGGGAAGAAGATGGATGCCAGACCAATTGGGGGGGGAGGGAAGGGAGAGGCACAGTAACAGAGCAAATGGAAGACGCTGAGAGAAGACAGACAGTGGATGGAAGGAATTGAATGAGAAGATGAAGAAAGCAGAAACCAGACAACAAAGGTAGAAAAAAAAATTTATATTTATTTCCTTTTCTTTTGCTTTAGGATAAAGTAGTATATTAGTTGTGTTGATAAAAATTTATAAACAAAGCCCTGCCAGCTGAACATCTCTTTCTCTAGTTCAGCAGCCAGAACATTGATTTATAAGGAAGGAATAAGCTAAATATTGCAATACTGAGGCTTGTATGGATGCTGCGGGGACGGGGCGGTGAAGGGGATGGTGGTCCGGGGACGGGGCAGTGATGGGGATAGAATTTTTAATTTAGTGATCAAAATGTGTCAGTTTTGAGAATTTATATCTGCTTTCTATATTTTGCACTATATTTGTCTATTTTTCTATAGTTACTGAGGTGGCATTGCATATTTTAAAGTCATCTGCCTTGACATCTTTGAAACCCCCCAAATATAAATGATAATTAACATTTTCTCTGCATATAGTGTGCTTTGTGGGTTGTTTTTTTATTATATGGTTACCATTATGAATTATTAAGATATTATGTGTACATGAAAAATGATTGGAAGAAATTGGGGGCAGGGCTAGGGTGGGATTGGGGTGGGGCTAGGGTAGGATTAGGGACAGGACTGACAATTAATAGATGTCTCGTTTTGATGAAAAAAAAAAATAAATGGCCACGTTATCTTTCCCCCAGGTTTACCATCTGCCCTTTCAATGTCCATATCTTTCCCCCTTTTTTCAGCATTACTTCTGTGTCTCTATTTCACCTCCTCTTTTTCAGCACTACATCCCTTCAGCATTGCTCTCTCTCTGTGTCACTATCTCCTCTCCCCCTTTTCAACATTGCCCCATCTGTATCCCCATCAACCCTCCATTTCAGTATTATTCCCCTCTGTGTTCCAATCTAGCCTCTTTCAGCATTGTTCCCTCTGTGTTCCTATCTAGCCCCCCTTTCAGCATTGCTCCCTCTGTATCCCTATCCTTATAGTTACTGCTTGCCCCTTCTCTTATGTCACTGTCTCCATTTTCAGTTTATCCCCTCTCTTCCTTTGTTCCTGCACCCTATAGCCAGCATCTTTCCACCCTCCCAGCCCGGTATGACATATTTCCTTTTGTTCCCTCCCCTCTCTCTTTCTCCTTCCTCACCCACAAATCCTGCATCTGACCCTCTCCCTTCCACCTGCACCCAGCTGCACCCCCTTCCCTGCGGCTCTCTTTGGCAATTAATCAGCAGCAGTGATCATCAATACAGGCTGCTGACGTCGGGGCCTTCCCTCTTTGAGTCCCACCATTACTAAAACAGAAAGTTGAAACAAAGTAGGTGGGACTTGCATAGGGAAGGCCACGACGTCAGCAACCTGTCTTGATCACCGCTGTTGACAAGTCGCCAAAGAGGGCCGCAGGGATGGGGGTGCGGCCAGGTGCAGGCGGAAGGGAAAGGGCCAGATGAGAAGGCTGTCAGAAGAGGTAGGAGCCAGCTGGGATGATTTATTTTTGAGGCCGCCACTGTCGCTGCCCCCCAAAATGGCGAAAACTGGACTAAAGTGGCAAATTGAAAAAGGCACCCGGATGCCTGATAGAGGCCTCAAAAAGAGGACATGTCCAGGGAAATCCGGACATCATGTAACCCTACGTTTAGTAAAATATAGTAACATAGTAAATGGCGGCAGATGAAGACCGGAACAGTTCATCCAGTCTGCCCATTAGTTATACATATTATAAATGCATGATTAAATTAACTTGTTTTTTTTTTTTCATTTCTATTTCTAGGCCATAGACCATAAAGTCCACCTAGTACTGTCCTAGATTCCAACTGCTGTTATTTGCCATCTAAGTTTACTCCAGCCTATCCACCCATCCCTTATTTGCAGAATACCTACCATAAAGTCTGGTCAGTAATGTCCTCAAATTCCAAGTTACTGGAGTTCCCATTGATGCCCTTCCCAGGGCATCCTACACCGAATCACCATCTATGGGACATAAACCATGCAAGTCTGCCAAATACTGGTCTTAGTTGTTTAATTTATTTGAACTTATGGCTAAAGTACAAGTTCATATATCCCATAGAGAACTACAACCGATCTCAAGTGCTCATAAGCTAAAAGTCCAATATATATTTCGGACTAATAACCCAATCGTGAGCTATCATTGATCTTATTCCGAAATATACATCGGACTTTTAGCTTGTGAGCACTTGAGATCGGTTGTAGTTCTCTATGGGATATATGAACTTGTACTTTAGCCATAAGTTTAAGTAAGTCTTGTGTATGTCACAGAATTTTTTGGGTGTCTTAGTTGTTTAATTTATACCAATCATTTTCTAGTTAGAGATCCTCTGCGTTTATCCCACACCTTTTTTAATTCCATCACCATTTTCCTCTCCACCACTTCCTTCAGGAGGGCATTCCAGGCATCCACCACCCTTTCCGTGAAAAATAATTTCCTAACATTACTCCTAGGTCTTCCTCTCAACCTCAATTTACGTCCTCTAGTTTTACCATTTTCCCTTCTCTGGAAAAGATTTCATTCTATATTAATACCTTTCAAGTATTTAAACATCTGTATCATATCTCCCCTGTCCCTCCTCTCCTCCAGAGTATACATATTTCAGTCTCTTCTCATACTTCTTTTGGCTCAAACCCCTTACCTTCTGAGTGTCCGGGAAAACTAGACAGAATCCTTCCGTTGCTTTGACATGCAGCTCCTGATTGGATAAGGCCCGAATTAGTGCAGGAAGAGGCGGTCAGAGCATGCCGCAAGTGATTTCCTGCACTCGCGGCGCTCCAGCTGCCCTCTTCAGGCTCCCCCATGAAAAACCGTATTCGCGAATATCGGGGGGAGTACTGTATATGGAAACAGATCTGCAAACATACACACAACAGTAATGTAAATACAATATGAGAAAGCAATGTGTATTGCTTCTGACCTTTCAGTTCCATGGTGCGGAGAGAGAGAGAAGTAAAGGAATAGCCAAAATGGATTTTAAACACAAAAAGGGCATGCAGACTCCTGTTTACGAATAATGTGCTCCTTTAGTGTTGGTGCTGTGAGTTCTACCGAGAAGAGCATAGGAAGTTTTGACTAGAGCAGGGGTGTCCAATGTCGGTCCTCGAGGGCCGCAATCCAGTCGGGTTTTCAGGATTTCCCCAATGAATATGTATGAGATCTATTAGCATACAATGAAAGCAGTGCATGCAAATAGATCTCATGCATATTCATTGGAGAAATCCTGAAAACCCGACTGGATTGCGGCCTTCGAGGACCGACATTGGACACCCCTGGACTAGAGGGATCTGCACACCAGTTTGTCAGGCTATTTCTTATTGACTTTTCCTCCAGGAACTTGCCCAGACCTCTCTTCAAATCTGCTAAGTTGATCAATTCGGACCATATCCTCCAACAACAGATTAACAGGTTAAAAAGCCATGCCCTATTTAACTGTTCCACCCATAGTTAGTTAGGTGCCATCGACTTGTGTTTAAGTCCTAACGACTTGATGAATTACAAATCTAAAAAGAGATCAGTTTTGTGCTAGTCCGGTAAGGTCCTCCAGGGTCATCCCCGTGGTTGTTTTCAACATGTCCAGCCATCTCATTGCAGATCGCCCTCTTCACCTGATTCCTTTGATCTTCCCAAACACAATGCACAGGGCTCTGATTGGTCCAGATGCCTAAAGCCCCACCTATGTAGGAGGAGCTTTAAACAACCTGGGCCAATCAGAGCCTCAGGCCCCTCTCCAGTGCATCCCAGGATGCACCAAAGAGGAGAAGGTCCACCATTTTGAAGAGGTGGGTCTGCTGGCTTGAGGGAGTAGGCATGCCTCCAGCCAGCCATATAAGTGAGGTAGGAGGGAGAGGGTGGGGGGTCTTCTGAGGCATTTGGGGGATTGTGTGGCGGCGGGAGAGAGTGGGCATCTCTCCTGCTACCAAGGGGGTGTTTTGCTTGACAGCGGGAGAGAGTGGGCATCTCTCCTGCTGATGGAAGGGGTGTTGCTTAGCGGCAGGAAAAAATGGGCATCTCTCCCACTATCGGGTGGAGGGTTGCTTGACTTCGGGGCTTGATTTGTTGTTGGTTTTGGGGTTTTTTTTGCATTTATTCTGCACACGTGCCCATCACCAGCGATGGGCACATGCAAATTTAGTGACTCTTCGCTATTCTCCACCAACCTCATTTGCATGAGCATTATTTGGAGAATTACTCACTTTTTAAAAAATCCCTACTATAACAGCTATGACTGCAGCCCATCAGTTTTTAATGCATATTTTTGAGAATCTAGGCCCCAATGTCAGTGCTGAGCTAAATGATAGGAGCTATTCTGAAAACCAAACTTACTGGCCATAGATTAATATGGCTTAACACAGACTGACAATCTGTTAAATGTTTTTGAAAGGTGTTAAGAAAGATGCAAAGGGTGAGCCTGGCTCTGTATTGTCAGAGGGCACTGACAAAGTGCCTCAAGAGAAACGTTTGAGTGGGATTAATAGGTTTCTCACTAGAGAAAGATGAATAGTGAAATACTCCAGAAATGTGTACTGGTACCCCAACCTTTTAACCTATTTATAAATTATCTGGAAAAGGGAACAATTATATTTGACACAAAATTATTTGAACTTGTTTGGTTACCTTTCTACTACACAGCACTGTACATTAACATGTAAGAAACAATCCCTGTCTCTCTGTACCTTTCCTAGTTTGAATACATCTTTCTGGAGAAGCAGCAACCAAAATCGCACACAATACTCAAGGTGTGGTCTCTCATGACTAACAGCATCCCCTAATCCAGATACACTCATTCACATGGGTGAAACTTGTGGAAAGGAAAAAAGGGGTACATAGATAAATCCATGACTCATTCAGGTAAGTGTCTGCACAGCTATTGCTGCCCATTCTTCTTGGCAGAATACCCTAAAATCTTTCCTCTTGACTGGGAATTAACCATGCACAGCAGCCTTCAACTCTTGCCACAGATTTATTATTATTTTTTTTTAAATTGAACTCAAGTCTGGGCTTTGACTGTGCCACTCAAGGACATTCATTCATTTTCTTCTTGCTGAGCCACTCCATTTTAGGTAAATCTCTCTCAAAGTGGAAAACCTTTGATTGAGGAAGATAATGTTTGTTTGATTTTATGGACCATGTTTTGCGTTGTGGGGTTTTTTTTTTTTGTATTTTGATTTATGTTTTTTGGTGTTCACACACTAAAACAGGGGAAACAAATCCACAAAAATCAAACAAGCAAGAGCAAAAGTGGAAATGTTAAATCAGAATGGTGCACAAAAAGTGTCTTTCAACTCATCTGATAAATCCAAATGTCTTTATTCATCCAAAATAACTCATTCATCCAAAGTAACTCAATGACTCGACATGATCATGTTTCGGCCACCCGGCCTGCATCAGGAGTCTTAGGAGTCTTTGGGTATCAATTGGATAAATATGCTCTAAAACACAACGATCATACCGTTGCTCCGAATCTTGTGACGCTACAAACCAACACAACCTTGCAGTTGGTTTGTAGCGTCACAAGATTCGGAGCAACGGTATGATCGTTGTGTTTTAGAGCATATTTATCCAATTGATACCCAAAGACTCCTGATGCAGGCCGGGTGGCCGAAACATGATCATGTCGAGTCATTGAATTACTTTGGATGAATGAGTTATTTTGGATGAATAAAGACATTTGGATTTATCAGATGAGTTGAAAAACACTTTTTGTGCACCATTCTGATTGGACATTTCCACTTTTGCTCTTGCTTGTTTTTTGGTGTTTACATACATGGGATTGGGAACATTTTGATTTCAATCGCTAGCTGCTGGACTATGTCATGGCACCCTGCAACTGCTCCATGACGCTGATAAGGAACAAATAAGATAAGTGACCTGTTTTTTTTATTTTCTCTCGTTTGAAGGTCTGTTCAGGAATATCTGGTTTGAAGAGGCAGGGAGGGCATTGTGCTATGATGTAAAATAACACCGTTAACCCCGGCTTGTTTGTGGTATCACAAGGTGTTTGGTCACTGAGCGCAATTATCATTATTTAAGATAAGTTGAATTCTCTTGATCTTTTAGTACTCATAATTTGATGAGAATTTTGTATTCAAGATTTGAATCTCTTGTTTTGGAGAAACCCCCCCCCCCCACACAAAACCTTGACATTGGGTCTCAAGACAGATTAAAAGTGTCTCCTGCTGACCATTAATAGGCACCATGGAAGGAAACTGAATATGGCTAATTTCATAGGGGCCAATGAACAAAGCATTACTGCAGCTTTAACTTGGTTTGACTATGGATTAGAGAATTACACAGAGACAAATTTTCCCTATCCCCGTAGGAACTCATTTTTCCGCCCCCGTGAGCTCCTGCCCCTGCCCCATTCCTGCAAGATCTGTTCTCATCTGCACAAACCTCAAACACTATAGCTCTCTTTTACTAAGGTGTGCTAACAGATTAGCTAAACACTAACACACGCATGTTAAGAACATAAGAATTGCTGCTGCTTTTGGGTCTGACCAGTGGTCCATCGTGCCCAGCAATCCGCTCCCATGGCAGCCCTTAGGTCAAAGACCAGTGCTCTAACTGAGTCTAGCCTCACCTGCAGATGTTCTGGTTCAGCAGGAACTTGTTTAACTTTGTCTTGAAGCCCTGGAGGGTGTTTTCCCCTATGACAGATTCCGGAAGAGCGTTCCAGATTTTTACCACTCTCTGGGTGAGGAAGAACTTCCTTACGTTTGTACGGAATCTATCCCCTTTTAACTTTAGAGAGTGCGCTCTCGTTCTCTCCACCTTGGAGAGGGTGAACAACCTGTCTTTATCTACTAAGTCTCTTCCCTTCATTATCTTGAAGGTTTCGATCATGTCCCCTCTCAGCCTTCTCTTTTCAAGGGAGAAGAAGCCCAGTTTCTCTAATCTCTCACTGTACGGCAACTCCTCCAGCCCTTTAACCATTAATCTATGTATGCGTTAGCGTTTAGCGTGCGCTAATTCGATTAGCACATGCTAATCGATTAGCGCACCTTAGTAAAAGAACATAAGAACATAAGCAATGCCTCCACTGGGTCAGACCTGAGGTCCATCGAGCCCAGCAGTCCGCTCACGTGGCGGCCCAACAGGTCCAGGACCTGTGCAGTAATCGCGTACAAGCGTCGGGCCCACGTCTTCACTTCCGGCATCAGTTCTAACGGGGAGAAAGTTGCCGGCCGGCCGGCCAACCAGCGATTGGCTGGCCCAAAACTTACCCTCCGACGTTAGAATTGACGCCGGAGGTGGTCTTATGGGCCCTGCACTTTTTCCCCGCCCACCAGCCCATCTCACCTTTTGTCTCCACCTACCACCCAGTTGCTGGCCGGCCGGGTTAAGGAGTGACTCTGCAGGGGAGCCAGTGCCGGGATGCAGTGGTGAGACAGAGCAGTGGCAGAATAGGGAGGGTGGCCGGCTGTGCACCCCCTTGGGGCGTGCACCCGGGGCGGATCGCCCCCCTCCCCCCCCCCTTGGTACGCCACTGGAGCTGAGGCTGGTGAAGAATTGAGAATCAGAGGAAGGCAGATGATGACTCAAGAGGGAGATGAGTATAAGGGATGACAACAGAGAATGGGGTAATAAGTATATTGGCTTCTCATTCCTTATCACATAAATCCCATGTGCATAAATTTGCACTTCTTCGCAATAAATTTTAATTGCCAAATATTAGATCATTCTTCTCATTTTTGTAGATCTCTTCTCCTGTTATCTACTCCCTCCAGGGTGTCTTCTCGATTACAAAGACTAATTTTTCTTCAAACTCTTTGGCAATGTCATACACAAATAAGTTGAATAGAATTGATCTTGCAAGTACCAACCCTGAAGCACTACTTGCCTTTCTTTCCTCCATTTGAGCTCCATTTACCACCATCCTCTGTTGTCTGTCAGTCAACCAGCTTTTTCTATTGTCTTTTATAGCAAATTCAAAGGCGGTGGTGGCTTGACCTTTGGAAATATTAATTTGTCTTGCTTCTCTCGTGCCAACCCAAATGACTGAGATTATATAGTTTGAGACAATTAAGGATGATTAGATCTTATTTTTATGATCATCATTTTGACATATTAGTTCTCTCACAGTTGAACTATTGCAATTCTTTTTTATTTATTTATTTATAATTTCTAAATTAATATTTCAAGATTTAACTTTAACAGAAAGTGATTTAAAACAAAGAAATTTTTTCCCCCCCAAATGTATAAAGAAAGATATTGATTAATCAACTCAAGTCCACAATAAGATCCAAGATGTAATATAAACAAGATAATAAGAATAATTCATAAGAAGCGTAGCACACGGTTAACTGATATACAGGCGTCTAATACATTTAATGCCCTCATTTCTTCCCCTTCTCCAGATGGGAGAAAGAGAGAAAAGCCATCAGCTGGAATGTCTCAAAGAAAACATCCCATTATCTTCTGGCTCCACTCTTCAGCTTGAGTTTTCAAGCAAAGTCCTTGGCATCATCATAGTCTCCTCTCTCTCCTTCAATGACCACCTCAACTTCTTGGTAAAAAAATGCTTCTTTAGTCTTCGTATGCTGAGGAAAGTGAGATCGTACTTTCATCATTCTCACTTCGTCGTCCTTGTTCAATCCACCATCCTCTCTAGACTGGATTATTGCAACTCCATCTATTTAAGCCTAACCAAAAAAAAAACTCCATAGACTTCAGCTAATCCAGAACGCCGCGGCCAAGCTTATTTTCGCTAAAGGCAAGTTCGACCACGTCTCCCCACTCTTGTCCAAACTTCACTGGCTCCCAGTTCACTCCAGAGTCCTCTTTAAATGTGCCTGTTTAAATGTGCTTTCAAGATCCTACATGGCATCCTCCCTCCCGTTATCCCACTCTTCTGGAATTCCTTTAACCCTAATTCCACTAGATCCTCCCAAAAACTGAAACTATCATTCCCCTCTGCAAAAGGTATATCCCGCCTAGGAAATCTAGGAACATCCCTCCCCTTTAGAACCACAGAACTCTGGAACAACCTCACATCCCCGCTCAGATTTTCAAGCTCCCTTCAATCCTTCCGCAAACACCTGAAAACTTGGCTCTTTTCAAAAATCTAACACCTCCCGCTCTTTGGTACCCTGTCCCTCTTTATCTTCCTAGCTCCTTTCCTATAGCCCTTCATTGTAGCTCCTTTTCAATCTAACCCTGTAAACCGTGCTGAGCTCTACGCTTGTGGAGATGGCGCAGTATGCAAACCTAAGGTTTAGTTTAGAATTATATTGTATTATACACTTGCATGGGTGACAAAGATAAAAAGTCGCCCCAAGATCTAAAACTTCAGGTTTTAATAAGAGAAATTTTTTTCTTCGCCTTTGTGTGTCTCTTGCCAAATCAGGAAACATTTGTATCTTAAAATCCAAAAACTTTTTCTCTTTATTTTTAAAGAAAAGTCTCAAAAGCCAATTTTTATCCAAAGTAAGAGCTAATGTCATTATTAATGTTGCTGGTATAGCACTTTGCTTATCTGATAGCTCAAGTACAGCTGATACATCAATTGGACCTTGGTTTCTTTCCTGTTGTTGATTCTGATTTTTATTTGGGAAGTAATAAACCTGCGTGAATGGAGGCAGTGAATCTTCAGGGACTTCCAGTATCTCTATTAGGTATCGTGTTAACATTTCTCATGGGGTAATTGTTGTAATTTGAGGAAAAGTAATCAATCTAAGATTATTACTTCTAGAGAAATTCTCAAATGTCTCAATCTTCCTTCTTAAATTTACATTGTCCTTCATTAATGTCTCTTGAATTAATTTAGAAGATTTGAGTTCTTCCTTAATATTCTGGACATTTGTTTTTGATTCACCAAGGTCTTGTTTTATTTGACCAATTTCCTTCTCTTGCATTTTTATCTTCCCTTCAATATACTGATGATTAATATTCACAGTATTAACTAAATTGGCAACCAGATCCCACAGGGCATCCAAAGTCACTTCTTGGAGTTTTACAATATTTAAAGAATGCAAGTCTATTGCCATAGAGTTCTGCTCACCAGCCGAAGGTTTCTCTCCTCTCCATCTCTTCTGGGTCAGGTCTGACCCCGATGTTGCTCCATCCTCGTCCGTACTCAGGCTCTGCTGAAAGCTCTGGGAACCTGAGTCGGTATCTGCCTCACCATCCCCGGTAACCTCCGGTGGAGAGTGCATGTCGACTTCCGGCTGCCTCTCAACCCCCGGGGAACTGGTGGCCCGAGGATTAGGGGGAGGTGCTCTCGCATTGGGACTCAGCGTGGTCTTGAAAACCCGAAGAGACGCCTCCATTCTGTTCCCCAGAAGCGTCTCAGACAAAGGCATCACCGACGGGACTGAGGCGCCTTGCATCCGCCTTAGTAAATCTTCAATATTGCCAAAGGTAGCTGTTCCGGAGCGTCGCGAGGTTCCAGCAATGCTCTTCCTCTTCGCTTCGGCATATTTAGGATTGTATACCGGCAAAGTAGCGTCGGAATGAAATTTTAAGAAGAACCTTTTACAAGCGGTAGCTCAATAACCTGCCATCTTGGATCCGGAAGCTTGGATGTGGAAGCTTCATCGAAATTCTTTATATGTGGGACTAAACTTGTCTTCAATGAACAAACCAGTTGATTAAAAATACTGCAATAAGATTGATCTTTTGGCTAAAGAAGTTTGATAGTGTTTCAGGATTCTTTTATAAACTCCACTGGTTACGTATATGAGCTTGAATTTCTTTGAAGGTTATATATATGGTTCATCAAATTCTGCAAGCTAATTCCAGTAAATAATTATTTAATCTTTTTTTACATTTATTTTTATTAATCAATTAGTAAACATAATGCACTGATAATACGATTTCCGTCTATAAAGGGTATATATTATAAGCGTTTAATTATTTTGCTTATTTAATTATTTCTCCCCCTCCTTTACAAAGCCATGCTAGTGTTTATAGCGCCAGTAAAAATGCCAACGCTCATAAAATTCCTATAAGCATCTGAGCTGTTACCGCCATAGCAGACGCTAAAAATGCAAATCAGCATTTGGATGGTCGAAAAGACAGGTCATCCAAGTGCCGATAAGTATCTAAAAGCAGCTTAGGCCCTTTCACTGCCACTGTGCACCCAGAGTGAAAAGGGGCATTTTTTTGAGGAGTGGTTAGGATGGGCGGTGGGTGGGAGGTGGGCCGACCAAGACTTAAATTGTCCTGCAACGATAATTGAAAGTTTGACAGGTTGCCTGGATGGAACTTAAATGTTTTGACTTAGATGAAGTAAAAGCAGGTAACGTTCCAGATCGGGCCGCTGAGTTGATTGCAGCTGCTGCGATCAGCTCAGTGGCCCAGGCAACCCTTCCCCTCGCCCCGTAACGATTGCAGCAGGAGGGATGCCTAGTCCATCCTGCCCGCATTTGCTGCGATTCTCCCTCCACGATCACCAGCAAGAGAGATGCCCAATCTCTCCTGTCGGATAGCCCCCCCCCCCCCCCGAAAGTTCACCGGCAGGAGAGATGCCCAATTTCTCCTGCTGACCCTGCCCCCCACCCCCCCTCCCCAACAGTGCGCTGGCAGGAGGGATGCCCAATCTCTCCTGCTGACACCCACCCCTGAAATTTTGCCGACAGGAAGTATGCCCAGTCTATCACACAAGTCCTGCTCCTCCTCTGTGCACAATAATTCTTTACCCCCTAAACTGTACCATTCCCTCAGGTTTTTGCAGCCCAAATGCATGACCTTGCATTCTTAGCAAGGTTATAAATGACATAGTAGTAATTAAAAAAAAGGAACACGCACATTTAAAAAAACCCTCCAAGCAGGAAGTTGACAGGAGGCGGGATATGTAGACCAAAGCAAACTGAAGAGCGGGAAGGCAAGCTGCTGCAGGTGTATGCACACATATGCTTGCAAAGATCTTTAGTTTTCCTGAATTCAGAAAGCAGGGCCCTTATTTACACCAGAGGATGTCATCCACTATTGTGGCTAATTACCATCCTGCTTTTCAATGCAGAATGTGTGCCCTTGAATCATTCTATAAAGCACTGAACAGCAGCTATATCTGGAATTCTGACAGTGTTTGTTGTTAGGTGCCATCGACTCATCTTCGAGTCCTAGCAACTTGATGATTTAAAAAGAGATTGGTTTTGTGCTAGTCCAGTAAGATCCTCCAGCATCATCCCCATGGTTGTTTTCAACATGTCCAGCCATCTGATTGCAGGTTATCCTCTTCACCTGGTTCATTCGATCTTCCCAAACATAATGTCCTTCTCCAATTATCTGAATCTTCTGACAGCGTGGCCATGATATGACAGTCATAACTACATCATTTGGGCTTTGAGTGACATAGCCAGTTTGATTTCTTCCAGAATCAATTTGTTAGGTCTTTTGGAAGTCCAAGGCATGTATAAAATCCTCCTCCAGCACCAAATGAGTCAATCTTCTTTCTGTCTTGTTTTCTTAATATCTAGCTTTCACATCCGTAATTGACCACTGAGAAAATGAGTGTGTGGACAAATCTGATCTTTGGTTTGGAGTGTTATTTCCTTGCTTTTGAATATTTTGTCAAGATCACTTAGATCTATTGACCAACATCTCTTGACAGTTCCTTCTCTTAAAACCATAAATACACGGCGGCACTCTATTTTTTCTGTTATAGCCCCCCCAAATGTGGAATTTACTCCCAATTCATGTACGAGAAGAACTCGGTTTGGATAGATTTAAGAGCAAGCTATAATGCTTTCTTTTTAAAGATGCATTTGACAACTAATAAAACTAGATTTGGTTTGTAAACCTGAAAATAGGACTAGATCAGGCGTCTCTACTGAGCCCTGGTCTTTAAATTCTTTGTTGCTTATTATTCTCCCCCTCCCTATTGTTTTTTTCCCTTATATGTCTTCTTTACTATTTTTAAACTTGTATTTCTTTTCCTATTCCCTTTGTTTTGTCTTGTTAGTTATATTTATATTGTCTGTTTCCCTTTGATTATTGTAACTCAAGATTTTAATGTTTTGTACATCGCTTAGAATTCAGAATAAGCGATTAATCAAATAATTAATAAACTTGGAAACATGGCATTGAAGAGCAACCAAGTGCTATTCTGTGGAGTATTTTTATTCCCTGCCAGTTGCAGGAGAATGGGACTTGTAGCCCCAGACTGTATTTGTTGATTTTGCTGCAAGTGCCATAGTGATCTGGGGTATAAGTTTAATAAACAGAACTGTCCATAAAGTCTCCCTGCTGGACTTGGGTAACTTGGTAGCTCCATGTAGAGCTGAGGTCTTCTGATGGATGAGCTGTTGTACAGCAAACGGAAAGGTGGATGAATTACCTTGTTTGAAACTTATGAACAGTACCAATCATCAAGGTTTCAACCTTGGCTACTGTCTATTTGGGCATAATGTAATCTTAAGAAAAAAAACCTATCTAAAGTGAAGAGTACACCTTATATTTACTTACCTCATACTTTGATCAGAAATAGCTGAGTGCTCAGTTTGCCAACTCTTAAGAAGTTCTCTTAGTAAATTTAAATTTCAGTAGGAAAAGAGACTTGTAGATAGCCATCTAGTGGTGATCTCAGCTACCAGGAACCTGGGTTCTCGTTATTCAACATTTTTTGTGTATAGTTAAGCTGCAGTGCAAGAGAGAGAGGTGGCAGGATAGAATAACAGCAGACAGGAAGATGAAATTGCCAATCCTCACAGGAAAGAGTGGAACTATGCCATGTCAACAAGAAAATCTGGGATAAGCAATGAAGATCCCTAGTTCCAAAAAAATGTGAAGAGAAAGTCCAAGCTGTGTACTTCAGCACTACACCAGAAATGAAATTGAGCAAACTAGGTGAGTCTTATCTGCTATCATGTGCTAGAGCAGCCCATACTACTGGCTGTGATCCAGGATACAGGGGGGGGGGGGGTGAGATGTGGAAAGTGAGGGTAGAACAGTCACTAATGGAGATCTAAGGGAGGGAGGTGGCAGGTAGTAATGGAGGTATGAGAAGAGGTGGTGGAAAGGCCAGTTTAGGGCACTATTTATTTTATAGCTCACTAGCTACTGCTCTTGCCTTCCCATGTATATTAAAGCTTTGAAGTCTGTCTCATGCAATCAAGCAAGAAATGCACAATCCTCTCTCCTACAACTCTGCCAATGCACTTAAGTTCAAACCTTAACTTACAACACACCCAACTATTCCAATATAAAGGCCCCTCCTCCCTGAGCACAGGCTTGCCAATGCTCTTGCCCTGCTGTAAACTCTCCTCCTTCAGCATTAGGTTCAAAATATAAAATGATGGACAATAATGTTAAAGGATTGGCCATTTCACATGGATAAGGAGAGAAGGGAAATCTACTTGAAAGAGAACAGCACCACCACCACCTACAGGTGAAGAGTAGTATTACAGAGGTAGGTACCATATGTAATGTACATTCAACTGAGCATTTTTTCCAACACACATTATTATTACCATTTGTAAACCACTATTAGGTATACACAGCATTTTACAGACACACATAACGGAGAGTCCCTGCATCCCGAAACTTACAATCTCTAATAAAGGCAAACAAGACAGACAAAGCATATGGGGGAACCCTTTAAGTTAAAACAGCAAGGCTGGCTATAAGAGATATCTCAGGAAAGTCTATAGCCATGATTTACTAGGGCTTCTATTTTGTTCTTTGCCTATAGGAAATCAGGCCCTCTATAAGGAAGGAAGCAAGCAGCATGCAGGAACTGGGTTCACATTTCAAAAGCTGCTTCAAAGAACTGTATCTTTAGGCTGGACTTGAATCTGGCAAGAGTGAGCCTGGTACAGGTACAAGAAGCCAGAATGCACAGAGACAAGATTTAGTGATGAAATGATGGGTATAAATAAAAGAGTAGCTTGTCCATTGAGCAAAATTTGGAAATGAATGCATTTGTAGGCAGGACAAAGCAGTATTAATTTTAGATTAAATTTTCCCTTTGCAGAAACTGAATTTGAGGATTTACATGTCATGATAAGTTTTCAATAGACTGCAAGAGAGAGAGAGAGGTCACTGAGTAGCAAGTTGCTGCAGGCTAAGTGGAAGTTTGATTAGAAAAAGAAAAAAAAAAAAAAAGATAAGGTTTCTGGAATTATGCTTGGAAAGGAACAGAGACCCAGAGGCCAATGGCAGTCTATGGAATGGCCCTCATTATCATTCTGGCTTTTTTTTCTTCTACACTCTGCTTCTCTTCTCTACTCAAGCTCATAACAGAAAGTGGGAAATGGATGGCAGTAAGAGTCATCATGTTTGAAGATGAAGAGAATGTATTTGGAAATGCCCACCTCCTTGAGGATACATCCAATTAAAAAAAAAAAAATATCTGAAGGTGGGCTGGCAAAGATGGATGTTATTGACCAACACTGGATAGTAGTGTTGTGGCCCTGCAAAGGAAAATATTTGATGGCTCTCCTACAGCTCATTTGGATCCAAAGTGTGCGTGACTTAAAAATTAACAAAGACCACTGGAATAGGGTGACACATCCAGGCAGCAAAGCTGGACAAGCAGAGTGAGATGTAAGAGAACTCTCAGTGAGAGCTCTGATACAGAGGTAGATCTGGGAGTCTTCCACAACAAAATGGTATTGGAAGCCAAATTGAGGCAGTGAAAAAGACTACAGGAGTAGCCTAATGGTATGGAAGCCGGGACTCAAATCACACCTTTTCCACGTAAGCTTTTTGTGAGTTTGTGCCATCAGTCTCTATTGCCTCAGCTGAAAATCAGATTCTAAATCCACTTGGATAGGAAAACAACTTATGTGTCTGCTTGAAAAAGGTAAATAATTAAATCTCAGATTCAATCCCACATACTTGGGAATTTGGGGGTGGGGGAGGAGAAATAGAATTTATATGTAAGCTTTTGGATATACGAGCTGCTTGTAATGCACTATGGTTCTTTATGAATACTGAAAGACCAAATGTTGATAAATTAGAAAAAAAAGAGAGAAACAGGATGATAATTACTAGAGGATAAAGAATCCAAGTGTAGTTGGATAACCAAAGTATGCCCAGTGAGGAGCATTCTGGACTCCCTGCTCCTATCTTAACTATTTTTTTGCAGTTTAAAGTAATTTAAGGATGGACGTGCCCATCAATCAGAAAATGTTCCCTTCTAATGTGAGAGGGAAGTATAAAAGGGTCCTGTAACCAGGAGCCCATGTCTTTTTCTTGCAAGTCCAGGGAGCAGAAGGGGATCTGGGGTCCTACCAGATTTCCTGGGTTCTGTATCTATATGAACATCCAGGTCACTTGCAAAATGGCTGCAGTCCCCCTACAAGCCAGCAGCAGTAAGTTTGATCCAGCTACAAACTAAAACAAAGAGCTAAGAAGAAACAGGTTTAAGGCGACCTATTAGGAAAATACTTTCTTAGAGAGTTCAGTTACATACCGTGTTTCCCCCAAAATAAGACAGTGTCTTATATTATTTTTGGGTCCAAAAAACGCACTAGGGCTTATTTTCAGGGGATGTCTTATTTATTTCATGTACAATGATCATTTTTCCCTTCCTCTCCTCCACCCCAATTTTTCCTCTTTCCTTTCTCTCCCTATGTGCAGCAACTTTCCTTCCCCTCTTACCCATCCCTTTGTGCCTTCCCTCTGCATCTTTCTATCCTTCCCTCCCACACCCACGTGCAGCAGATCCCTTGAGCAGCATCTTTTTATCCCTCCCATTCCCCCTCCCCCCCCGCACAGCATAACCGCACCGACCCTCCCACGAGACCGACATACCTCCCTCCAAACAGCAGTGTCAACAGCTTTATGGACTTCTCTCGCTGGGGCCTTCCCTGTGCTGTGTCGCTAATGACATCATCAGTGATGCAGCAGAGGATAGGACCCGCGACACAGCCTAAAATGCTGCTGTTTGGAGAGAGGTATGTCAGTCTCGCAGTGGGAGGGTCGGTATGGTTCTGCTGCGCAGAGGGGATGGGCTGGCAGGATTCAGATGGGAGGGAGAGATGGGAAGATGCTATGCAGGGGGATGGGGGGTCAGCAGGGTTTGGCATTGTGAGGGGGGGAGCGCTCCAAGAATGGAGTCGGGGAGTGTCGGGGACATTCAGCGAAAATCTAACTAGGTCTTATTTTTGGGGTAGGGCTTATATTAGGTCCTACCCCGAAAATCATGCTAGGGCTTATTTTCAGGGTAGGTCTTATTTTCGTGGAAACACGGTAGAAGCCTGGTGTTACACAGGAAAGAGATAACTGGGACTCCATCTGTTGGGAAGGAGTGAGATCTGTGCCCAGGCACATCCCTGCGGCACACCTGAGAGAACCCAGTACTGTGGCAGAAGGAACCTGCCTTCCAGGTACATCCCTGCATCACACCTAAGAACTTTTTACTGAGGTGGAAGAGACCTGTCTCCCAGATACAACCCTGCATCAAACTAGGTACATCTCTGCATTGCACCTGAGGACTTGGTACAGTGGTGGAAAGAATCTGCCTCCGAGGTGCATTCTTGAATCACACCCAAGGATTCAGTACTGAGGAAGAAGGTACCTGTCTTCTAGTTGCACCCTTCACCTCCCAGTCAAGGACTATTCATTATTGTGCCTATTATACTCACTTGCATTTTTGGGGAGGAGAGCAAGTAAATTATTTTATTTATTAATTTAATTTTCTATACCGTTCTCCCAGGAGAGCTCAGAAGAGTTTACATGAGTTTATTCAGGTACTCAAGCATTTTTCCGTCTGTCCCGATGGACTCACAATCTATCTAATGTACCTGGAGCAATTGGGGGGGGGGGGGGGGAATTAGGTGACTTGCTCAGGGTCACAAGGAGCAGTGTGGGTTTGAACCCACAACCCCAGGGTGCCGAGGCTGTAGCTTTAACCACTGTGCCACACTCTTCCCTGAGGGACTGAAGGCATTTTATTGTCTTGAGAAAATACACTGAAGTTACCAATCCAATCCAAGGTTTTATATACCAATTCATTCGTGTTGGGGGTGATTTGGTTTGGCGAGGTATGGGGGGAGGGGGAGTGAAAAGTGAAAATGTTGTATTTGTTGAACTTTTTTGGCTGCTTTTACTGTTGGCTTTTGCGTGCTGTTCAACAATAAAAAAATGATTTACACTATATAGTATACCAATTCATCCCTACAATAGGGCTCGACTCGGTTTACAAAAATAATTATAGAACATGGAAAGAGTATTAGGGTACAAGCCTCATCATTTATAATCATTAATTTAAAATAGTAGAATCAGTTAGGAATTAAGTTTTCAAGGCTTTCCGAAAAGTTAATAGTGTGGGAGAAGTCTATCTTCTGAGGGAAGATCATTCCAAATTTTTGCAAAAGAGAAAGCAAAAGATCTGCATATAATACATTACATTAGTAATTTCTATTCCGCCAATACCTTGCGGTTCAAGGCGGATTACAAAAGAAGTTATCTGGCCATTTCCAGAGGGATTGAAAAGTAGAGCGAGTTGCTTCCGAGAACTGGGATGAGTCTTGCAGTGTTAGTTTGTCTTCAAGGATGTCTTGAATAGGATAGTTTTTATTTCCTTTCTGAACGATTTGTAGTCTGGAGTCGTTGCCTAAAGCTTTGATTTCTTTAAGAGAAGGAAAAATAAGTTTGTATTTTTGAACTGCCCTAGAATTTGATGGCTTTTGGGAATTGAAAGAGACAGTAACCAATGGAGAAAAAGTCCCATACAAGATTTTAAATATTATGCTGACGCATTTAAATTGGATTCTCCAATAAACCTAAAATAGGTACCAAATGTTCCAAGGGTGAAGCCACAGTCTCAGAACGTGAACTCGCAGGCCTTGAGCATGCTCAGATGCTCAAGGCCCAGCAGACAAGGAGGCCGATCTTCGGGGTGCCCAGATGAGGGTAAGAAGCGGCGGGGAGAGGGGGGGTGCCGGATCGCAGGGGGAGGATGCCGGATTGCCGGGGGGGAGGGCGCTCGTAAATCAAACCATGCTCGGTTTCCGAGGCACCAATTTTGCAAATGTTTTGCTCGTCTTGCAAAACACTCGCAAACCGGTGCACTCGTAAACCGAGGTACCACTGTACTTCTTTCCAACCAATGTATCTTCAGATATACCTCCTACTTTTGCATTAAAATCCCCCTTAACGATGACTAGATCTTGTTTCACTGTTTGATCTACTGCATTTTGAAGTTGTTCGTAGAACATACCATACCCTACAGTTTTGCATATCCCGCAAATTTCAACAATAATTCAATGTGGCTTACAAAGATTCTTAAACCATTAAGGGCTCCTTTTACTAAGGTGCGCTAGTGTTTTTAGCACATGCACAAGATTAGCGTGCGCTAACTGAAAAATTACTGCCTGCTTAAAAGGAGGCAGTAGCGGCCAGCGCGCGCTATTCCACACGTTAAGGCCCTAATGCATCTTTGTAAAAGGAGCCCTAAATGTGGTCAACATTTGATAGGATTAGAGAGACAAGGCAGGTCTTCTAACATTTTCCTGACCTGGTAATGTGAGCCCTGTTGAAGTAAACACAGTGGCACAATTCTACATCCTCATCTGGTGACGGGACAAAAGCACGCAAGACTCCAGAGCGCCGCCTAAAAAGTGACTTTTAAAGAGCTCCGACGGGGGGGTGGGGGGAACTCCCCCACTTTACTTCAGACTGTTTGCGCTGCCGTTGGAAGTGTGTGTGGGGGTTGCACCCCCCACATTATAGAGAAAACTTAACTTTTTCCTAAAAAAAATAATAAAAATCGAGAAAAAGTTGTTTACTCTATAATGGAGATTTACAACCCCCACAACCCCCCCCCACCCAACAGTAGCGCGAAGAGTATGAAGTAAACTGGGAGGGTTCCTCACACACACCCCGCGTCAGAGCTCTTTAAAAGTCACTTTTTAGGCGGCGCGCTGGTGTCTTTGTCAGTGCGCTGAAGTCTCGCGCGCGAATGACTATGAACCTCCTCATCTTCTGCGTCTGTCATTGGTGAATATACCTGAATCAAGGTGACATTAATCGGCTTTCCCTGTAGACAGACTGACAAATCTCTATCGCTGATAACATTAATACCATCTTTGAAAGCTTATTATTAAGCATGAACGCAACAGTTTTTCTTATGTGTTTCATGACTAGGGTAACAAATGCGATGCTCATTTATTTGATAGAAAGTGGCCCTGCCCTGTCCGTTTAAAATTCACTAATCTCTATCAGCTCGATTTTAGCTTTTTCCATTTGTTCTTTAACAATTTCCAATTTTCCTCGATTCATGCTTTGTACATTCCATGTGCCTACTTTGAGAATATCCTTACAGCTTCTGATCACCCTTTTCTGTCCAGCAGCATCAGCAGCAGGACGACCTGACGGCTTTAATCCAACATCAAATTTATACTACGCAGAAGTAAGGCCTAACAATCTACTTCTGTATTCTGCCAAGAAAACTTGATGATGATGAGACAAAGAATTGACGTGTAGTGCTGGAAGATGATCCCCTAGGCCAGAAGGCGCTCACCATGCTACTAGGGAAGAGTTGACGGTCATCCAGAATATGGCCATCTTTGTACAATTTCAATATAAATACATGTTGTGATTCATATGTTGTTTTTTATGATTTTATAAGAATGAAAAAATGAAAATTCAGCATTTTCATGTTTTAAATAGATAAAATTGCAAAATTTGATGATCCTGGTCACAAAGCAAAATTTTATGGAAACAACAGACATTATCTATACTTTTTAGGCAAGAGCAAGTAGGAAATTACACTTGCTGCCCAGGAACAAAAATGACATTACATAGTGTTTTTATCCCAGTTATATCAGGTTATCTTCTACATGTAATCCGCATAGAACTTTATTTGTGGAATGTAAGAATATTTTTTGTATTTGTATGTGATCCCTCTCCAAAGAAAAGCAGGAATTAGGAACTATAGGACAGTTAGTCTGACCTCTGTGGTGAGAAACCTAATGGAAAGGTGTCTAAAATAGTGGATAGTGAGGTTTCTGGAATCCAGTGGAGTGCAGGAACCATCTTGGGGAGATGCTGGTGCCCCCCATCTCATGTTTTGAAATATTCAGCAGCACAAGAAGCATCTTCCACCTCCTGCTCGCGCTGGCCTCGTCTCTCTTCTGATATCATTTCCTGGACATGGGACCAGGACATGACATCAGAAGGGAGCCAAGGCCAGCACAAGCAGGTGGTGGAAGATGCTGCTTGAGCCAGCAAACATTTCAAGAGGTACATGGGGGGGGGGGGCACTTGAGCAGCAGGGAACAGTTAGGGGGCACACGGTGCAGTAATGCCGGCCAGCACCACCCCAGGTGCCTCCCTTGCTATGTCACTGCGAGATCGCATGGTTTCACTACAGGCAGGTCTTGTCAGCAAATCTAATTTCTTTCACTGGGTGTCCAAAGAGTTGGATCAAACAAGTGCAGTAGACGTGGTGTACTTAGATTCCAGCAAAGCCTATGCCACAGTTCCACATAGGTGACTAATAAAGAAGTGACGAACTTGGGGCTAGATTCACTAAGCCCACTGATAAACTTCCAACGACTTAGTGACCCGATTTCCCTATGACTCGATTCACTAGCCTCTGTCCTGATCATCTTCCGATCCGCGCATGTAAATGAGAGGGAACGGCATTCAAATGTAGGTAGGAAGCAATTCACTAAAATAAAAAAGCAACACCGACTGGGCTGGCTGATCCAAAAATAAGCGACAGCTGAGGACCAGTTGCTGAGGTCCTTTCTGACTGCCCTGCTCTCTGCCCCGATCTCCTGCTATCTCCTGCCCTCAGCCCCAATCTCCTGCTTTTGCCCCAAATCTCTCCTGCTGCCCCGTTCTCGCCCCACATCTCTCCTGCCACCCCGACTCGCCGTCCTGCTCTCGCTCCGAATCTCTCCTTCCGCCCCAACTCTCCTGCCCTTCCCCGCAGTGCAAGACCGTGGTTTTAACCTGTAGGCTTAAAGCGGGTTAAAACCATGGGCTCATGAAAAAGTTAAAACCAGTTTTTAAAAAGTAAAATTTATCCCTGCCGGGCTCGGAGGGCCAACACATGCGCAGACCATCTATAGCTGGTCTGCGCATGTGCTGGGATCGCTATAGAGCGGTCCGGGCAGGCGGTTGGGGGCGTGATTCCAATCGATTCATGAATCAACCCCCCGGGCACGGATCCAATCCGTGCTCTTAGTGGATCTAGCCCTTGCCTTTTGGGTGGAAGGCAACAAAAGATAATGGCCAGTAGGGGTTCATTTTGAGATAAGAGAATGCTATCAGTAATATGCTGTGGGGATTACTTTCAGGACAGGGTCTTTTTTTACATTTTTGTAAGCAATATTGCTGAAGGGCTGCCGGGTAAGGTTTGCCTTTTTATCGGTACCAAAATCTGCCACAGGGTAGACACGACTAATGGTGTGAATAACAAGAAGGGATCTAAAAACTCTTAAAAGAGTGGTCTAGACTTTGTTAAGTGAGATTTTAATACTAAAAAAAAATGCAAGGTCATGCATTTGCCTTGTAAATACTATTTCCTTTGAAATTCAGTTATCCTTTACAGAATTCTTAAGGCAACCAAAATGCTTTTTTAGAAGCAACCTCCACAGCCTAATTGTACCTCCATCTCCCATTTTCCTCTTTTATTCTTTTTTTTTTTTATCTCGATGTATTTAATACCTTTTCCTTCCTATTCTTTCCTAATGTATCATGTACGTTCATGCATAAATATTTCCCCCTTTTTTTTTTTAGCTTAGCCAAGTTTTTATTCTTTTTTTTAAACTTTTACTACATATTATTGTAAACCGTTTAGATACCTGTATGATAAACGGTATATCAAAAATAAAGAAAACTTGAAACATTTGGGCTGCAAAAGCCTGAGGGAGCAGTGCAGTGCGGGTAGGGAGTGAAGTATTTCTGTGCACGAAAAAGGATGAGGGGGGGGTGAATTTATGTGAAGATCTTAATGTAGAAAAGATGACTGTAAAAACCAGAGGAATAGTTGAGTGCACTGGGAGAGGAATGGCCAGCAAGAAAAAAAAGACAACAGCGCTTCTATAAAAGTCTCAGTCTAGTCACCATTTAGAGTACAATTCTGGAGACTGCACCTTCAAAAAGATAAAAATAGGATGGAGTTGGTCCAGGGGATGGCTCCTAAAATGATCAGTAGTCTTCATCATAAAGCATATAGGAACAGAGTTAAAGATTTCAACATATATACTTTGGAAGAAAGGCGGACGAGGGGAGACATGAGAAACATTTAAATACCGCCATGAAATAAATGCACAAGAGAGTCGCATTCATCTTAAAGCAGTGGTCTCAAACTCAAATCCTTTGTAGGGCCACATTTTGGATTTGTAGGTACTTGGAGGGCCTCAGAAAAAATAGTTAATGTCTTATTAAAGAAATGAAAATTTTGCACGAGGTAAAACTCTTTATAATTTATAAATCTTTCCTTTTGGCTAAGTCTTAATAATAATAATATTGTAATTTATAGCTAAAGAGACATATGATCAAGAAACTGTTTTATTTTACTTTTGTGATTATGATAAACATACTGAAGGCCTCAAAATAGTACCTGGCGGGCCCCACATGTGGCCCCCGGGCTGTGAGTTTGAGACCACTGTCTTAAAGGAAGCTTTGGAATGAAGGAGCATGGGATGAAGATGAAAAAGGATAAACTTAGAAGTAATTAAGGAAATCTGTATGGAAAGGGTGGTAAGATGCATGGACTAGCCTCCCAACAGAGGTGATAGAAGCAAAGACTGTAGCTGACTTCAGAAAAGCAGGGGACAAGCACATAGGATTTCCAAGGGGAAGGGATAGTAGATAGTGTGGATGGGCAGACTGGAAAGCCATTTGGTCTTTATTTTCTCTGTTTCTATGTGGTAATGAGATGTTGGGGGGATGTAGGGTATGTTCTTAGCCAGACAGCCATGGGAAAAACTATTACATCAGGACAAAGACAGACAGTCATTGTACAAATTGTATTTGCACATCTAGAATTACAGTGACATTTTTGTTTATGGAATCAAAAAATAATTTCAGAATGAATGCTCTTTATTTAATTTGTTTCACTTCAGTGTGGCAGTGCAGATCTGAAAATATTCAGCCTTAAAAGTTGTCACTAGTTTTTTTTTTCCTGTAGGCTGGAGGACTTCTAAGCTTTTACCCCAACTCAGCCCCACTTCCCTGCGAAAGGAAATCTCGATTTTGTCACATGTTAAAACAGTGACTTGAAGGTATTGCTCAGGACACAGAGGTTCGTTATTCTGCTCTGAAACCTCCACTAGACCAGAGTTAGTCACATATAGCTGGGCGAGACTTCGGACATAGGGATTGAGAGGAGAGAACCTAGCCATGAGCAACAAAGTGATTTCACCTCTGTTACAGGGACCAACTACAGGGCAGGATGAGGATCAGCCCGCAAGGAGAGAGGGGTGAGACCTCAGCCTCATCATTAAGGAGTCAAAATCCTAGTCACAGAGATGAAGAGGTAAGCCCCAATCTTACAGTGTGACAGGATATGATTCTCAGGTGCAAGTGCTGATGGGATGCAAACCCTGTTATGAGGGATATTAGAGGGGGGGGGATTCTAGATCATGCAGGTGGCAGGATAGCTGGTCACATTAGCTGCTCTTTGAAAATAGAAGTCCTGAATGACAGCTGGCCACTGCCCTGCTTAATACTGTGGGATATTGTGCTCTATTCTCTTGCTAAAGGCCTGAACAATTGTTTTCTTTGAATCTTGTCCAGGTCAGTTTAATAAGTATCATTAATAAACATCTTTGTGTTCAGAAAGCATGATCTGGTACTCCAAGTGTCCCTGTGTGGGCTGAAGCCCTCAGCAGACCGACTGAATGACATCCCAGTATAGATTAATAAAGCATAGTCCAATCTAGTATGTTGCAGGCAGATCGAGATGTGATGGTATTGTCCATCTCTTGTGCACTAGTGAGTCAGGAATTGTCCAGCCTATTTCAATAGTGTTATGCTACAGTCAGAACTTGTGTGTGCGGCGTGTGTCCTGGTTTTTATTGTCTTTTGCTTCTGTTTAATCCACCTGAATCTTTGTTTCTCTCCCGCAGAACATTTTCTGAGCTCAGACTAAGTGCAACAAGCATATATAAAAGACTAGAGTAGGGGGGGGGGGTTTCCACAAGATAGCCTGAAAAAGGACTGCTGAGTGTCTCCAAATAGGTTAGATTTCCACATGCCATGACAGAAATAAGTATTCAAGAATAATAGCAGGGTGAGTACATTCATATAGCAAGGGTATTATTAAAAACTAGTAAAAAATCCAGTGCTCATTTTTGATAAGCCTTAAAACTGTTGAACATACAAACGACAGGAATGAATGTCATTTATAAACTGGGCGCATTGGGGGTATGAGTTCAAGCCCCTGTCTGCAATTCTAGTGCTCTTCCTAATTACATATATGAGCGCACACATGCAGTGTTCCCCTCCCCCGCCATGCAAGCTGCGCCATTGTCCTACACTATCTTGGATTGTCCTCTCACAAAATTACTTGGCCTGCTTTTCAGTGGTTCCTATCTAGGTGCAGCTACCAGGATAAATGCCACCGAGTGAGACCAGATCAGGATCGCCAGCAGCATTATCCAGATAATGGCCCTGAATCTCTAAAGACTGCCCCAGTGCTATCCGGATAACGCTACGGCGGTCCAGAGGCGATTACCCACATACCAGCACCAGTATCTAGATAACTTAGGATAACATAACAGTTCTGACTATAGAACAACAAAAGCTGTCCTAAATAATCTGTATGATTATCCAGGTACTAGCGCCAAATATAACCATTACGTAAATAATCATATCTGTTAAACCCGGGTATTAGGCACCACCCCATACTCCAGTGTATTGCAAACTGTGTGCTGCGGAGGATTCCAGGTGTGCTGCGAGATGCTGGCGAGGAGGAGAGGCAGTGGCGCCGGCTGCTTACAGGACGTGCCTCTCGCGGGAGGAGGCGCGTTCTGTAGGCTGTCAGCCGGCGCCAGCACCTCTCCTCCTCGCCAGCGTCTCTCCTCCATCAGTAAACCCTACCGCTGTAGAAATAGGTTCAGGGCCGCAGCTGGAGGGCCTTGGTGTATGGGCGGACGTCCGCACACGACTGGATGATGCGGCATCAAAACATTTGCGGGACACTGCCATACTCGGATATTGGTGCTGAATATCTAGATATAACTTGAACAAAGATTTTTTTTTTGTAATCGGTGACTTTCACCATAGGTTCATTGTGTTTCTTGTCGCACTGGCGAGACTTTACATACCATACCAAACTGTAGGAATAAGAAAAAAAAGAAAAGGAATGCCAAAAACACGGCCAGGGGAGAACCTTAGGAGGGAGCACTCTTCTTACGCAGACTTTATCAATATGATAATTCAGCTTTTCACCTAGTGAATCTGCAAAAGTAAAAACACTGCACCAGAGGACTGATGCCCCTGTACACGTTGTTTTCTCTCTACCCCTAGTCCCAGCGGAGAATAACAGAACCATAATAAACGTGACCTTGTAGAAGCTGTTGCGTCGCAGGCTAAAAGAAAAGAGCTGTCCTCTCAGCACCTTGCAATGAGCGTGTCTGAGGCAAGGGATGCAGATGCTCTCTGGTTATTCTCTGGGATAGGGCTGGCAGGTTCTGTTAGCGTTAATGCTGCCAGTCTCTGAGGAAGGACACAGCTCCTATGAACGCTGCCACTCTTGGGTATGAAGTGGATGACGACAGAAACAAATCCTGACTTTTTCCTACCCATTTTTAACTTATTAGAAATAGTCTCGTTTCCCAAATTAAATAGATATATATATATTAAAAAAAAAATGTACCCAAACCTCACTGAGTAAAGGATCAGTGTCTCTGGTATGTGCCAGGGGGCAGCAAGAGGCGTACAGCTGCACTGCACGAATCCAGGGCTCTTGTCCATTTTCCGGCCACTTCCTGTAAGAAGACCCACCATGACAATAAGCTGCAATCCCAGGACGCCTGGCTGGTCCTGCTGAGGCCTAGGCCTATACTAACTGGATCTGTCCCGAGTACATGGTGAGAAGCAGCATGATGGCGAAACCTGTGAGCAGCCCAGCATTCTGTATAGCAAAAGCAGTCAGAGCACTCCCCGTCCTCTCATCCTCCTTGCTGACTTCGTTCATCTCTGGGAACTAAAAGACAAAACGGATTCCATATTTGAGACCGAGTGCGGTACATGCTGATGACGCTCCACAAATATTCACACAGTATTTAGAGCACTGCTGGTGTGTACCGACATTTATAAAGCACTATGTTCAATCTTCTGTTTTGTGATTCTACATTACTGTATACAGTTTCTGGCAGAAATTCTTTTTGAATACTTCAATTTTGGAGATCTATCTGGGATCAAGTGAATAATTTATTGGATAATCCAGTGGCATTGTTGTACCATACCATTCTATTTGGTACGCTCATGAGGGCTAAAAGCCAAATATCGGCTCGAAATAACCAGCTTCTCTTTATAATAACAAGGGTGGCCATACAACTTATATTGAGGATTTGGAAGAACTGGGATAGGTTGAATTACACCTTTTGGTGGGAATCTCTGTTATTTTTTTAAAATGGAACGTTTGTTGGCCATACAGCAGGGGCGATATAGGAAATTTTTGGATGTTTGGGAACTGTTGACTAAATTTTATAAGGAATATCTGATTTTATTTATGGACCTTTAAACATACACATCCAGGGTGGGAGGGAGGGGGGATGGATTTACATTAGAATTGAATTAAGGGAATTTATGGATAGTTTCTTGTAAGTTTTATTATACTTGATTGTTAGGAGGGAGGGTGGGGGAAAAATAATTGTATATTATTCTCTGTAAGTTCATTGTGTTTTTCTTGTAATATTATTCATAGATGTTATTTGCTTGCACAATGGTAGTTTGGAAATTCAATAAAGATATATATATATAAAAAAGGAATTATTTTTGAAATCCTAGTATTTATTGTTCAGACTTTCAAGCAGCTAAAACAGATAAGCAGTGCCCCCTTAAATCCTGGTATAAAGCAGTCCAGGATGGCACAGTTCTGTGGAACTCACCATGTCTGCCAGCGCTATGTACAGGAACATGCCACCTGCCAGGGCGAAGATCCAGTTGGCAGAGAAGTGGCTACCAGCAACAATACCGAAGGCCAGTCCCAAATAGCAACAACATGCAGAAATGAAGTTGAAGAAGAGGGCCTGCTGGATACTCATCCCTGCATTTAGCAGGATGACAAAGTCACCTGCAGATAGAAGAGTGGACACAGGATAGGTTACAAAGAAACAGCCAGAAGGGGAGAGAGTAAAGGAGAAAGCAGAAAAGTAGTCGAAGAGGGAAACAATTATATAAACTGAAAGCTTCTCTGGGGTGAAAGGAAAGATGACATGTCTTTGTTTACAATGCTCAAAAAGACCGACAAAATTCCATCAAATTACCAAAATTCAGCACTTTATAATTGATATTGGATAAACAATTAGCACATCTTTTTTTGAGTACAAACACATGACAATATATTAATGGCATATGTTGCATCAGGCCTGGTAGAAATGGAGAAACTGAAACATTTAATAAGACTATTTTTGAGAAAAATAAAAGGTACCGTATTTTTTGGACCACAAGATGCACTTTTTCCACCCCCAAAAAGGGAGTGCGTCTTATAGACTGAATACACCGCTTGCCTTCCCCCCCACTCCGGTACCTTTTTTAAGTGGCGGTGGTCCAGTGCGGTCTCCTGCTGGATGGCTGCCTCATTGCAGAGCGATGCACAATGCAGGAGTGTGACCTTTGCGCTTCCTGCCTGCAGCCAATCACAGA